>NW_017674568.1:3642-77525 GCF_001879085.1 Nicotiana attenuata
GACATTGGAGTAGAGAGATATTCGCGTTTTCGCGAGACCGCGCAAGCAGCTCCCAATAGGACCCACTTAGGCGGTGGTCGACCTACTTCACTTTATAAACGATTTGGACGCCTATTTTTCACTTATTTTCAACTCAACTTCGTCTCCAAACTTCTCCTATCTCTTCTAAACAGATTCCACAAGTGTTTGAAGTGATTCCAAAGTGATTACACCATATCTCAACATCAAAACTTAGCTCTAGTGAAGAACAACACCTCTTTGAGGTTGTGTTGTCATTGAGGATTGTTGTGGGCTGTATTTGGATGAAATTCCAAGTTGTTGCTGCTGTCTAAGGTGAGTATAACAGCCTACTAATTGTGATTAAGCTTGCTTGTATGTTGGTTAAGTTGTTAGGATGATAAACTACAAGATAATACTTGGATTAGCTTAAGTCACTTCGATGGTGTTGTATTGCCATTGAGGGTTGTTGTAAGCTGAATATAACTTGGATTTCGACTTGAAGTTACTATAGGAGTTGTGTGTATTGTGTTCTTGCATGTGCTTAAGGTTATCTTGATGTTGATTAAGTTAAATGGATGGAGTAGACATGAACTAGTGAATAAAGCTACTAATTGAAGATAGTTGGAGTTGAGGATTGTTTCCTTTGTTATAAATATATTGTATAAGGATGGAATCATTGATGAATGACTTCATTATCATGTTAATGATACTGTTAAATTAATGTAAGAAGTCTATAAGGGGTGATATGGGTTATACGGATTCCAATCGGAGCTTGCCGCTCGTCGTGAAGTAGTTGTGACTTCTTGTTGTTATATGGTGACTTGTTATTGATATTTATAGGTTGCTGGACTTCCCTGGCTGTTTTTGTTGGTATATGGTATTGGAGAAGGCCTTTGTTACAAGGGAGATGCTGCCCGAATTTACGTAGACGAGCTACTAGCTTAAGTTACAGACTTAGCCTTTGTTCAACATTGATTTTGAATCTCCTTATGCTATGATAGATCGAGTTGACTTGTTTGAAGAGTTGCTTGGAAGGTATTAAGGACTCAACATGTTTAAGGTATGTTAAGGCTCTTCCTTCATTCTTTTGGCATGATCTAAAGTGAAACGAACATAAACGATACGCTATTTCATAATGAATCTACTCCTAGCAACTAAGGTTGTCCATGTTATTCTTTCCTTACAAAGTTATTCCAAGAAAGTGTATATGATCCTTGAGTCATAGTGAAGTTCATATTGATGGTATGATGTCCATAATGTTAATCGATGGTGCAATGACCTTATGTCACTCCAAAAGGTTTAGAATGTGACTCCATGAGTCCAGCATGCATTATATATGTATCTATTTTACTCTACCGAGCCGCGCTATAGTCGGCCGGGTATGGCACCTATTGTGCAACCACTGATCAGTTGGGTTTACCGAGCTCCACGTGGCCGGGTATGATTCTACCGAGCCTTATGATGGCCGGGTACGTTTTTACCGAGTCCTCTTTGAGGCCGGGTATGGTATGATGATGATGATGCCCACAGAGGCGTATGTTTTTAAAAGTTTATGTATATATATGTATTATGCATTTCATGTCAGTAGCCCCCAGAGGCACTCAGATGTTACAGGTTGTATCTCCTCTAACTCTCTTTACATTACTGTTCTGGTTTATGATTTCCTGCCTTACATACTCGGTACTTTATTCGTACTGACGTCCCTTTTGTTTGGGGATGCTGCGTTTCATGCCCGCAGGTCCCGATAGACAGGTTGACATTCCTCCTAGTAGGCTATCAGCTCAGCGAAGGTGTTGGTGTACTCCACTTGCTCCGGAGTTGCCTATGTGGTCAGTATGCTTTGGATTTGTATTGATTGGTATGGCGGGGCCCTGTCCCGACCTTTATGATTTTATGTACTCTTAGAGGCTTGTAGACAGATGTCAGGTGTATGGATACTTGTATGGCCTTGTCGGCCTATGTTTTGAGTTTACAAATGGTCATGTCGGCCTTATAGGCCCGTATGTCACATGTATAAGTTTGTATATCATGTTGGGTCATCATACGTTAAGTATTCCCTTATGTTTTATTCTTGTTATCTCATGAAGGGTTTTGTAGCTCATTTACCCATGATAGTATGATAAGAAAGATATGTTACGTTGGTACTCGGTTGAGTAAGGCACCGGGTGCCCGTCGCGGCCCTTCGATTTGGGTCGTGACATAAAATGTGCAAATAACTGGCTTGCCTAGCTCGTATTAGTAGGCGCCATCATGACTCCCGAGGGTGGGAAATCCGGGTCGTGACTAGTTGGTATTAGAGCTCTAGGCTACATGGGTCTCACAGTTCACAGACAAGCTTAGTAGAGTCTAAAGGATCGGTACGGAGACGTTTATATTTATCCCCCAGAGGCTACAGAGTTATGAAAAACTTCACATTCATTCTTTCCTATCGTGCGATTTTGTTCTCTCAATGCTATATTGAAACCTCTACTTTTGTCCTTTCGTGAATGAAGAGGTCATGTACCGCTTCTTCAGCCGAGTAGCAACACAGACCAGTGATAGATCGGCTACGTCTTCGAAGGCTTTGTGGAGGTTGGATAAGTTTCACCAAGCTCTTCACTACTAATTTCAGTGGTGCATCTACTGAGGATCCCTAGGATTGTCTAGGCAGCTGTCACGAGGTTCTTAGGAACATGGGGATAGTTGAGACCAATGGGGTCAATTTTGCCACTTTTTACTTGTTTTGGATCCGCCAAGACTTGGTGGAGAGATTATTGCTTGGTTAGACCAACCGAATCGCCAGCTTCGACTTGGGAATAGTTCACACAGCTATTTCTGGAGAAGTTTCTCCACATCCTCAGATAGAGGTATTAGAGGGGGAGGTAGAGGTATTAGAGATGGAGGTAGAGATTCTAGAGGTGGAGGTAAAGGTATTAGAGGTGGAGGTTAAAGTATTGTTCCGGTTTGTGGTAGAGAAGCTTCGGTTTTATTTTGCACCGTATCTGGTCATGCCTAGAGATTCTTTGAGTGCCCCTATTTATGTGTCTACGCCGGTAGGTGATACTATTGTGGTGGATCGTGTCCATTGTTCATGTATAGAGGTTATTGGGGGTCTTGAGACTCGTGTAGATTTTCTTCTTCTGGACATGGATGATTTCAGTGTTATATTGCTGATGGACGGGTTATCGCCTTACCACGCTATCTTGGACTGTCATGCCAAGACTGTGACCTTAACTTTACCGGGTTTTCCTCGTTTAGAGTGGAGAAGGATTCCTTGTCATTCTACCTGTAGTGTTATCTCTTATGTGAAGGCTCGACGTATAGTCGAGAAGGGGTGTTTGGCCTATTTTGCATTTGTTCGTGATTCTAGTGTTGAGTTTCCTTCCATAAATTATGTGCCCGTTGCTCGTGAGTTTCCTCAGGTTTTCCCTTCAGACCTGTCGGGTATGCCACCCGATAGGGATATTGACTTTTGCATTGATTTGGCACTGGGCACTCAGCCCATTTCTATCCCGCCATATCGTATGGCCCCGCCTGAGTTGAAAGAGTTGAAGGAGCTGTTGCAAGATTTGCTTGAGAAGGGTTTCATTAGACCAGTGTTTTGCCTTGGGGTGCGCCGTAGTTGTTTGTTAAAAATAAGGATGGGACGATGCAAATGTGTATTGATTATCGGTAGTTGAAGAAGGTTACAATCAAGAATATGTATCCATTGCCGAGGATTGATGATTTGTTTGATCAGCTTCAGGGTGCCAAGGTATTTTCGAAGATTGACTTGAGATGTGGCTACTATTAGTTGAGGATTAGGGCTTCCGATGTCCCTAAGACAGCTTTCCGCACTCGGTACCGGCATTATGAGTTCTTGGGGATATCATTCGGGTTGACAAATGCCCCAGCAGCTCTTATGGATTTGATGAACTGAGTGTTCAGGCCTTATTTGGATTCATTCGTGATAGTCTTCATGATGATATTTTGATATGTTCCCGTAGCCGGGAGGAGCACGAGCAAATCTTAGAGTGGTTCTTCGGACTTTGAGTGATAGTCGGTTGTACACCAAGTTTTCGAAGTGTGAGTTCTGGTTGAGTTCAGTTTCATTCCTGGGTCATGTTGTGTCAGCAGAGGGTATTCAGGTTAATCCGAAGAAGATTGAGGCAGTCAAGAATTGGCCTAGACCAGCATCAGCTACAGAGTGGGATTGGCAGGCTATTATCGTTGGTTCGTGGAGGGGTTTTCATCTATCGCAGCCCCGATGACCAGGTTGACCCAGAAGGTTGCCCAGTTCAGGTGGTCGGACGAGTGTGAGGTGAGCTTTTAGAAGCTCAAGATAGCTGTGACTACGGCACTGGTGTTGGTTTTGCCCACAGGTTTCGGGCCTTATACAGTTTATTGTGATGCATCTCGTGTTGGGCTTGGAGTAGTGTTGATGCAGGGTGGCAAGGTCATTGCCTATGCTTCGCGGCAGATGAAGATTCACGAGAAGAACTATCCGGTTCATGATTTGGAGTTGGCAGCCATAGTTCACGCATTGAAGATTTGGAGGAATTATCTGTATGGCGTGGCCTGTGAGGTGTTCACGGATCACAAGAGTCTGCAGTATTTGTTCAAGCAAAAGGAGTTGAATTTGAGGTAGAGGAGGTCGTTGGAGTTGTTGAAGGATTATGATATCACCATTTTATATCATCCGGGGAAGGCCAATGTGGTGGCCGATGCCCTGAGTAGGAAGTCAGCCAGCATGGGCAGTTCAGCTTATATTCCGGTCGGTGAGAGACCGCTTGCTTTGGATGTTCAGGCTCTGGCCAACCAGTTCGTGAGGTTGGATATTTCTGAGCCCAGCGTGTATTAGCTTGCACAGTAGCTCGTTCTTCATTATTGGAGTGCATCCGAGATCGGCAGTATGATGATCCCCATTTGTGTGTCCTTAGAGACACGGTGCAACACGGAGGTGCCAAGCAGGTTACCATAGGTGATGATGGAGTTTTGAGATTGCAGGGTCACATTTGTGTGCCCAATGTGGATGGTCTTCGAGAGTTGATTTAAGAGGAGGCTCATAGCTCCCGGTACTCTATTCATCCGGGCGCCGTGAAGATGCATTAGGATTTTGCGGCAGCATTATTGGTGGCGGAGAATGAAGAAAGATATCGTTGCATATATGGCTCGGTGTCTGAATTGTCAGCAGGTTATGTACAAGCATCAGAGGCCCGGTGGTTCATTTCAGAGGATTGGGCTTCCCAAGTGGAAGTGGGAGCGGATCACTATGGATTTTGTTGTTGGACTCCCGCAGACTCGGAAAAAGTTCGACGCAGTATGGGTCATTGTTGATAGGGTGACCAAGTCAGCACATTTCATTCATGTGGCAGTCTCCTATTCTTCTGAGAGGTTAGCTGAGATGTATATCCAGGAGATTGTTCTCCTTAATGGTGTGCCCGTGTCTATCATTTCGGACCGAGGTACGCAGTTTACCTCGCGTTTCTGGAGAGCAATTCAGTGAGAGTTGGGCACACGGGTTGAGTTGAGCACAGCATTTCATCCCCAGACGGATGGGCAGTCTGAGCGGACTATTCAGATTTTGGGGGATATGCTCCGAGCTTGTATTATTTACTTCGGAGGCTCGTGGGATCAGTTTTTGCCTTTAGCGGAGTTTGCCTACAACAACAGTGATGTTCTAAATGTCAATACCACACAAGAGGGGGGGTGATTTGTGTGGTACCTAAGTTTCGCACTAGAAGGACCTGGTTCTTCTAGATGTACTTACTATTACTGTTTGCGGAATTAAGAGTGCATAAAATAAAGAACACAGAGATTTTTACGTGGCAAACACCTGGCTCAAAAGGTGAAAAGACCACGACCTACTACTCAGTAGGATTTTTCCAAACTTCCATTAAAATCACTGAGCCAAAACAGCATTTACAAAACTCTTGTAAACCTAAGGATTAAACTCTAATCCCAATGTGGCACACAACCTCAACTGTTGCGACACTTTAGAGTTAACTCTAACTTGAATACTCAAAGTACCTAATACGATTGCTTCTATGAAAGCTGGAAAGGTACAACTTTAAAACACCTACTACAATTGAGCTAGAATAAAAATAAACACGATAGAATTTGTTCTTCAATCTGGTTCATGTAGCTTCAGGAATGCACACTTGAATCTCACATAAATTGCTTGCAAAATTGCCTAGATCTTTTTCTCTCAAATTAGTTTAACTTCTGCGTATGTGCAACACCTGTAAAAGAGAACAATCATAGTTATTTAAAGAGTTAGTAATCAGAGTTCGATTGAGACTCAATTGATGATCCTTCATCGAATTCGAGTCCTAGAACAATACAAACTCCAACCCTTATTCTTGATCCGGATTTAGTTCTCTTCACACAAGGAGACTTCATCTCCTTATCCTTTATGCAACCTTTTCGATCAGTTCAGAAGATATTGTTGCTGATCCTTGAGACTTATGTACTTCACGTGCATCTCACACGTATAGGTAGATAACCACTATGTATCACATGATGGACCTGGTCCATAACTTAGTTCATTTTGTCAATCTTCAAAACATCATCTGAACTTGGGCCAACAAATTCCCCCTTTTTGATGATGACAAACTCCGTGCTTTTACTGATCAGAGAACCTGTGGAACTCAGCTTAATTTTAAACACTTGAACATAGAAATCTTAACTTATCATTAAGGACCAGGTTTAATCAGGTTATAAATATCACTTTATTTCAGAATACAAAGTAAAGCACAATATCTCTTCCCCCTATTGGCATCGTCAAAAAGTTGCATAAAATGTGAATTCTAGATTTTAATTATTACTCATGGCCACTGGGGCAACTGCAAGTGAAAACGTGATTCAGTTAATCAATAATCAACTTGACAAAAACTTAACTATTAAGATCAGAAGCTACATAGATGAAGAGAAAAAGTGCATTGTCATTGATTAGGAAATGTTTCTACAAAGCAGACCACAAAAAGAAAGAAAAACCATCCAACCATGAGCAACAAAAAGAAAGAAAAGTCCCGAATCTGGGTCACTGGGGGGTTAGACTGGTTCAAAGATAGGAACTGGAAAGCCGAAGGCTTGGAGGAACTAGAGGGTTGGGATTAGAGAAGGTTGAGCATGGTCTGAAGCATCCCTTCACTCTTTTCCTTTTCCTTTGCTAGCTCATCTTTGAGGCCATTTCTCTCATTTTCCAGTTCATCAATACGAGCCTGGAGCCTAGCAATTTCTACAACTTTTGTTCCACATTCTTGAACCAATGCCCTAACCTTGCTGTTCAAAGGAGTCTACAAAGATGAACCAGGTTCAACTGGGGTAGCATTCATTGGATAGTCACAAGCCATAAGAGTCTTGACACCAAAGTGCTCCTTGCTTGATGCCATTTCCCACTTCTTCAAAGGCACATTTAGCCTTTCCAAAACAGTAGTCAATAGGAACCCATATGGTATGGCATGAGCTTTGGAGCCATTGATGACTCTATCCTGTAGTTTGACAATAAAAGCAGGCCAGTTTATCTGCATCCCTCTACAAGGCACTCCACGAGGACCAAGTAATTGGCAGTGTTCCTTCTCTCCTGCCTTGGCAGCAAGCATTTGTTCACAAACTCAAATAGCTACTTGTGCTCAGCCCTCATCTCACTCTTCTGAACAAACCTGGCTTCAGGCACATCTTCAGCAGTTGCAGAATCACAAAAGTTCCTGGTGATTTGGAGTGCAGTAGGAAGAGAATCAAGACAAGGCCACCTTTGCCTAGTATAATCATCATATCCCACACTAGGAATGTCTAGAATCTTACCCAATTTAGGTGCATCAAACTGCACCTTTACTCCTTTCACCATGCTGGTGACAACCCCATTCTTGACAGTGGCATTGGCCATGAACTCAATCAGCTCCTTCCTCGCCAGTTTCCCTTCCAATTGAAGGACCATGTCCTTCCATCCTTGTGCAGATAGGGCATCACCAATCTTATCATGCCTGGCTCCTCCATGTCTTTCAACAACCTGCCTTTAAAGATCTTTCTCCTGCCAAAGATGGCAAATCTATCCTGCTCTTTCTCAGACTCCTCCTCTTCTTCTTCTCCACTCTATTCTTCTTCTTCAATAATTTTCTTTTGTTTTCCCTTCACAGCAGATCTAGTTCTTTTAGCCAACGAGGGCTCAGCAGATAAAGGTACAGAGGATGACTTCTTGGTCGAAGTCTTGGAATTCTTTGGTTTGGGTGATGGAACCTTTTCAGTTGTTCCTCTTTCTTGATGGACCAGGTCCATCTCTTCTTCTTCTTGTACAACCTCAACACTCTCCACAACTTTTGCCTTTCCTTTTTCCCTCTTTTTCTTCATGCTTTCTTCCAGTACTTTCTGCAACTCTTCCTCACTTTGTTTGACCCTGCTTCTAGTTGCTCTTCCCTTTGAAGGGACAGTAGACTTAGGAGATGACACTTTGCTTTTCTTTGCTGGCTTGGAAGCAGTTGGAGCTTTTAGAGAAGAAGCCTTGCGCTTCATTAGATCATAGCTAGCCCCAACCTTCTTCAAGATGTCAGCTAGGGATTCTTCAACAAATGAACTAGGTTCATCTTGTTGTTGACTCAAATGAACAAGACCTTCAGCAGCCTCACCGGAGCCAATTACCCCTGACTTGGTGCCACTTTCCTCTACCCCTCCACGGATTGCAAGTATTTTGTCTTTCTTTTTCTTTCCCCTTCTACTTGACTCAGCCTCCTTCACATCTTTCACAGAAACCAACCAATACAACCCTATTTTTCACTATTTCTACCACATCAGAAAACACAAAATAGGTATTTACCTCACCAGAGATTTCTTGATTTTTGTCAGTGTCAGAAGACCCACGTTCTTCTCCTTCGCTTGCAGAGATAAATGTTTCAGACTGAAAACTTGTGTTAGATTCTATAGCAAGGCTCTCTTTCTTCTGGCTAGCTCTCAACTTTTCATTTTGGACTTAAGGAATTGCAGGCCTGTAGGCTTCGCATTTCCCAAACCCCCTTCGCAATTCCCAGGTTCGCATTTCCCAAAATCCCTTCGCAATTCCCAGGCTTCGCATTTCCCTAACTTTTTTGCAATTCCCAGGTTCGCATTTCCCAAACACCCTTCACAATTCCTAGGCTTTGCATTTCCCAAACTTTTTTCGCAATTCCTAGGTTCGCATTTCCCAAACTTTTTTCGCAATTCCCAAGCAAGCATAGGTTGGTTCACAATTGCGAACCGCTGTTCGCAATTCCCATAATTGAGACCTGCAACTTTTATACTTAGCCGATTATAAAACCATTTTTCACATATTTTCAAAACATAAACACACTACGGCGATATTTCAAGAGCAATTTTCCTTCCAAATCAATTGTAAGTCATTTGTACGCGGTAAAAATCAGAAGACTTGATTTTTGCTATCAAGACAATTTTGGAAGCCTTCTTCGAGACCCCGAGGATGGAAGGCCACGATCGATATCTTGGCCTCAAAACTCATCGAGGTCCAAATCAAAAGAAGCAGGGCCCGAGGCTAGGGTTAGAGAAGATGTCTCCGAAGCACAGGGCTACACCTGACGGAGCCGGTCTATTTGTATCCTACTGAGATGATGTGCGATAGGCCGTCCCATCTTTCTACTCTTGTAAATGATATATACGTATTTTACTGAGTCCCCTCTCCTATATAAAGGGGACTCATCCCACCTTGTAAAGGACTGATGTTGCTCCACTTCTCCAATAAGCAATAATATCTCTCTCTCTCTCTCTCTCTCTCTCTTTCTTCTATGTTATCAGTGTTCTTCGACCCCGAGGTCGCCCAAGCATTTTATTGCTCTTTGTTTGTTCTTCATCATTTAGGTCAAGATTGACGGTATAAAGCCTTGTATACACATACTTATCTATTATCCCCTTCCCGACTACCCTCAATAAGGTTACCTTCGATAGGCCTGTGGTAGGCTCAAGGCCTGGCCCCGAGGTACCTACTGGCTTGTTCTAAGCCCGGGAACGTCCCCTACTGGTTCGATTGTTATTTTGACTAGCTTGACCTTTACTGTTTTACTCTATGTTTAGCAGTAATCACCCTTCCAAACTAGCTCGGGAATAGATCACGTATTTTTAGAATCCCATTTATAAATTTAATTGTCGCTACCATTTTCACGGCAAACAGTTTGGCACCCACCGTGGGGCTAAAAATAATAGTGATTATTTTATTCCTAGTTTCGTCACTTAAACGCACGATATCTCTCACACTTTTTCTTGCCCATAAATAATAATGATTATTTACTTCCTTTCGATTTCAGGTTAATGATCAGCTCGATATGGGAAATGGAAGACGATAACCCCATAAATCGCAAGGAAAACAACATGGACATCCTAACGGCTGGCGCGACACAGAAGGACCCCAATAACGCATCTAGATCGGTTCGAGTGGATATGGATTCGTACGCTGCACAGCGGGGTAATTACACTTCGATGGCGGCACGCAACACACTAACCGACAGGAAACCCGAAAAATTCCAGCCCCGGTAGAATGGGAAGTTGATCTTCGTGTTATTTTTGAAATGTTGCAGGAACAACGTTTGGCTATCTCTCAGCTACAGAGCTACCGGAGACTCTTGGCGCTATAGCACCCAAAATATCTACTCGCTCTGAGCCAGCATCCAAGGTATCGGGCAACGACGAACCAACGACCTATCCTGTAATGGAAAGGATGCTAGAGGACATTATCGAAAAGATTGACTCACGCTCGCGGAGACTCCTACAACAACCGTCTCCCGGAGATATGATCTCGGGACTCATTTCGCGGAAGTCAGAAACAATGAAATTCCCTAGGGATGACAGGACCCCAAGTCCTCATAGGTACATCACCACTCACGCACGCCCGTTCGGGAACGACAACTTCCAAAATGGAGAACTTGGGCCCATCACAATGAGGAGATTCGAAGAAATACCCCCGAAAGAGACCACAACGCGGCATCATTCTTCGACATCAGATCTCGAGGACCTGCTCACCATACTAACACGATCTGTGGAAGCACACGCCAACGCCATCAAAACAATGCCAAAAGCGCTCAATGCACCGAAGGCCGAGAGAAGAAGAAGAAAAAAAAATATCACGGGAAGTCGCGCCCCACTATCCCACAAGAAAAACGAGACCACTCCCGGTCCCGAATAGTAGGGTGGCGCGGGCCTTCGCCCAAAACCCAAACAAAGCATACCCTGCAGCTCCGGAGGAATTCAAGCGAAGCCTGGTCGAATATCCGGTCGAGGCTTGGTCATATACCAGCAACCAACACCGCAACCAAGTCAGAGCCGCGGATAACCCTCTAGAAACCGTCACTGGATCGGCATATCCAGGCAGATCCCCAACAGAGAAGCCGACACTGAATGAACGGATCCATCATCCACATGGCGCGAACGGAAGAAACGATCTGAGGTACAGTGCATCTCGCAACAACAAGGGGGTAGCCCAAAGACGACACCTCCGAGGAACCCCCAATGGTACCAGATTCAACAAGATGCAACCGACAAGGAAACCTCGCCCGATAGAGCTCGACTTCAATGTTGCAGTTCCAAGAATAGTGGTCACCATAAGTAAAGCCGGGAACTCCGAGTGGCTCAGACCTATTCGACCAAAATCCCTCCAAGGAAACCGTCGCCCACCACGAGAGTCACGAAATGCTCGGAGTTACAGACCTAAGAGAGCAGCAACTATGCCATCCAACAAAGGCGACCACAAAGCATCGGCAACCAAGCAAACCTGGATCCAGCTCAACGGACAAGGGGAAATAAAACAAAGCAGAGCCGGCAAGCTGCGGCAGGCACCCTGCTAGGATCCGTAGAATGTAGAATGCAAGTGCCCGTCGCCAGAAAGGGACAATCTCGGGGATTACTCCCCAAGGACACCATCTCACCTGAGGAAAAAGGACATCGAGACTCCACCTCGGCATCGCATTAACGTATTGGTAGTCCCTTATTTCGTTTGAGATCATTTTCAAGTAAAACATACATTAATGATTACTCCTATATCAGCCAAAGTTGTACCAACAATGGCGGGCCAAAGCCAATAGGACAGTCCGGACCAATGTCACCCTAGTGCTAGACAGCTAATATGTCCCCAATGGCGGTTGCCACAACATCCAAATTGCTCCCCCTACAGGGACCGCACGAGCTCGGGCTAATACGTCGGGTGACGCAGGGTGCAGACTCTTTGTACAGACAATGTCGAATATGTCGCCCGGGACACAATTCCAGCCCTACTCCTCAACGGGTGTGAAACTCCAGCACAGACACGGAGCTAAAGCATCTGGCTACAAGCGACGGAAGAAGATTCTTCGCCTGACACCCATGGCCGGCGTTACCCTCAAATGAGGTGAAAGGGTAAGAGCACTCGCATCTTCAGCCCGGCCTGGCCGGACGAGGAATGCGACTGCCGAGGGGCATACTCCCAGGAACGCAGCATCCTTTTATTATTTCCCTTTTTTCTTTACTTGTTGCTAATCTGTACGCAGGCAGGAAGTCAAGACATTCAGTAGTTCTGGATCTCGCTCGAGGACTTTCCTCGATCGGGTTTCTATCAGGAAGAGGGTTCCGCCAACAAGATTATTAGCAGGACTGCACGTCCCCAGGGAAGGGACCCAACAAGTCCACGATTTCTCTCTCTATTTTCCAATATGGGACCATACAAGCACATCGGATAATCAGGAGAGTCACACCCATGTAGACCAGACTCACGGCAACAGAACAACATGTATTTGCAACTTATATTTTCGCCAAGCAATAAAGAATATTTTCCAAGCATTCAACACCTCAAGAAAAATATTTCGGCTTATCCTTAGCAAAAAGCCTCTACATCAAATACGTCCCGAAACGCTCGGAGACTTAATCAATCCGCCACCCTCGCGACCCTGGGGTTGGGGTTCCGGGCTAACAAAGCCCTAGCGATATGGCCCCAAGACTACAAAAGGCGATATTCAGGCCTAGAATGATCTGATATATTCGGAGACTCACCATGACCAATTCGACAACTTGCGCGACCCCAGGGTCGAAACTCCGGGCTCACCAAGCCTCCGGAAAACAGCTCTGAGGTCACGAGAAGTTGTCTTCAAGCAAACTCAATGACTCGGAGACTGTCGCCAATCGCCACGCACTGGAAAATCCAAAATATTAAGACCCTAACGGGCAGCCTCGGCAAAACCATATCTATTCTCCCTAAACTGTAAGACCTCAACAGGCATGGCAAACTGTAAGACCTCAACAGGAACGAAAAATACCGCAGCTTAGGCTATACGTCGTATTTGTAAGAATCCATAAATGGCATACCCTCGGTGTAGACGCCTAAAGCTGCTTCTCCGGATCAAAAATGGCGCTGGCCAAACACACACGACTCTGGTCGAAATGGCTGCTACGCCCCAAAATATCTGACTCGGGGATGCCCGACTGTTGCTAAAAAATCCTCCGAATCTACTTCGAAAATAACCGGTTAAACACAGGCTTCCCTCAACAGGCAAAAAACGAGTCCCGACCATGTCAGCTCTAAAATCGCAAAAGCATCGATCTACACGACCTATGGGCTATGAACCTTCCGAGGTGCTCAAATCATCGCCGACTACGACTTGAAATCGAGGTTCTTTTAGAATCGACGACGGGTCAGGCAAAATAATCAATAAGACCTTAACGAGAGGAAACAAAGCCTTCAAAAAGCCTCCGGGCCTCACATCAAGCAGCGTAAGTGCCATTGTCGCCGGCTAAGCAAATCCTCCGGGCCTCACACCGAAAGGCCTCTACGACCATCAGCTTGAAAATTGACAACTTGAGGATTAAAGTGAGATCGAATCGTAACCCGATTCGGAGACCGGATCCAAAATAGTTAAACTAAGCAAACCCTCTAGGCCTCATATCAAAGGGTCTCTACGACCGAACAACGTAAGTACCATTGTCGCTGGATAAGCATACCTCCGGGCCTCATACTAAAAGGTCCCAGTGGCCAAGCAGCACGGAAGGTCACCATCGCAGGCCAAAAACTTAGACGAGATTTAAGGGTCGATTATAGCTCGAATAGCAACACGACTCGGAGACTGAACCCGAAAAATCGCAAAACGCCCTAGGGCAGAGAATGAAAGTCATTATCACCACCCCAAATGGGCTCAAGGGTAAAATAAGCCCGATTCAGGATCTCGACTCGGGGACTGAACTCGAGGGCAATTCAATCACCATACGCCTAAAAGCATGGCCCCGACGATGCTACCAACAGTCGCGGTAAATCCCCAGGCCACCCGCCCGCAAAAATGCTTCGGTCCAGGAGCAGATAGGGTCATCACCCTCCGCCCATGAAGACGGGAAAAAGCCGGAAGGCCAATCAGAGTTCAAGCCATAGCACGGCTCTGGGACCGATCCTATAAACCAATCTACACAATCAATAGCAACAGCAGAAAAAAGGTACAAAAAGAATAACACTTTGAAATTCTCCTTACATTGCATACGACAAAAACACTCCCTACCTACAGGCACGCTCTGCGCGCCGGAGACCAAGCTAAAAAATAGTAGGAGCTATATTTTGGGCCAAGAAGCTACAATCCGTCAAGATCACCCTCTGCAACGCCCGCAAGGAGTGATCAAGCATCGTGCTCGTCCGCTCTTGCTTGAGCCAATTCCTCCGAGAGGATAAAGCCTCTCGCTCCAACCTCCTCGAACACTTCTCTCCGGGATCGGCAGCGAACATAATCCTCGATCCTTTTCTCACGAGAAAGGGCTTGCCTCTACTCGGATTGGGCATCAGTAGCCTCCTTTATGCAAATCGCCATCTCATGATATGCCCTGGTTCGGCTCAGCTCCGCTTCCGCCCGAGCGTGAACTCTCTTGCCCCTGACCTTTGAGAGGTCAGACTCCAGTTTCTCGATCATATCCGCTTAACCTTGGCATTACTTCGGGAAAAGTTGAGCTGGGCCTCGAAGACAGGAATCTTGGCTGAAGCACTCACTTCCTCCAAGGCTTGAGCCCGCACTTGGCCCCTTAATTCCTCTCAGGCTGCCCTGACACGGTTCACCTCACCCTTGAGGTACTCCAAGGCCTCTGTCCTTTTCTGCAACTAACACAGCAAGAAGAAGTTATCCTTAAAAATTAAAAAGAAGCAAAGAACGCACTGCGGGAAATTACCTGCTCCATCAAATAGCTCTCATAGTTCGAGCTCCGATACGCCTCATATCACCAATGCTCCAGCTCAACCTATTTCTCCTTGCAAAGAAGCCTAAGGATTCTCCCTCATCCCGAACCCTCAGAAACTTGGCCTTTTGACGAAGCAATTCGGACTTGAGCCTATCACAGGCCTGGGCAGGAAAGATTCAATGAGGGGAGGAAGGCGCGGGGTATGAGAGAATTATACACGAACTCACTGCAAAATGAAGATGGCAAGATCTCTCCAAGTCAGAACACACTCCTGATAATACCGCTCTCGCAACCCCGAAAGAACCGGCTCCGGACATAACATACTTATTCGAGGGAGCCGCTCGCCGAGAAATAGGTACCCCGGGGACAGCCGACTCGGGTGATGCCCCGTCCTCAGAAATACGAGCCCGGCCAACGCCACTAGAAGCTCCTTTGGATGGTGGGTCCCGAACCCTCTTGTTGCTACCGTCTCTCGGCTCGGAAGCCGACGACTCCATCTCTTCTCCGGGAAAACGCTGCCTCGCCCCGAGGAACCGCCCCATATCTACAAAAACAATGTGTCCAGCATAAATGAGATGGGAAAATGCCTTCTCAAGTACATATCGGCAGGAAAAAAAAAAGCAACATACGCACGTACCTTGATGGTCCGCTCCCCACCTGATACGAGACACAGCTCGCCACCTGCGTTCATCACAAGACAAATGGGTCACCAGCCTCCGAACCCAGCCAGGCAAATCATGAACTCGGCCCAGCGTCCACAAAGTCGCTGCAACAAACGGAATAATACTGATTACTTGGCCGATTTTCGCTATGGATAAAAACTGAAGCAACGGCGAAGCGCCTCATTTACGTGCGTAGTCCCACCCTTCGGGGAATGGCAGGAACTCCACAGGAATGATATCAGTCGTCCTAACTCGGACAAACCAACTAGCCCACTCTCGGTCTCCACCTTCCTCATCGTCAACAACAAAGGGCGTGGGCGAGCGACCCCTCAAGGTTAGCAGCCCTCGATGGTGGAAAGGCCGATATACCCTGATGAGATGATCAAACGTAAATTCAAGTCCGGCCTTTTCCGCAAAAAATCTCATCATCAACACCATTCGCCAAAACGACGGATGAATCTGCACCAGGGTAACCCGATACTTCAAGCAAAAGTCGAGCACGACCTTATCAAGAGGGCCAAATGCAAAAGGGTACAAGTACATGCTCAGGTCCCCATCAGTAGAGTCCGTGATGCCTTCACGTGGGGAAAGCACCCACAGTGCCATCCCCTTGCTCCACCCACAGTATCGTCTCGCCTTCTTCAGGTGTTCCTCTATCATCAAGGATGCCGTCTCCAGAGCGAAGCCCTTCGGCTCTCCAACACCGGGAACAGCATCCCCCGGACTGTGCCTTAACGAGTCCGAATTGGTCGCCATGGCTGAAGTAGAACAAACAAGACAAAGCAAAGAAGCACAAATGCTTTTTACACTTTAAAAGATAGGAAGCCCTATGTCGAAACGGAAGAACAGCTGCCCAAAAAAAGCAAAGTCTAACAAAGAGGGCGAAGCCACCCCTCTTATATACAAAAGTCAGCGGCAAAGTCATCTACCAGATGTAAGCTCTAGGAAGCCAATATCATCGATACAGATCGACGGGTCAATACCCGACCCAAGAAACATCCTCCAACAGACAACCAAGCTCGAGGATCCACACGAATTATCTCCATGCTCTAGGCAGCGTTTCACATTTGGAACCTCCGTCCGCCAAGAAACAAGGTCACAATGAGCTCCATGGCGCCGATGCCATACACGAGGCGCGCGCCCGGGATCGCGATTCCTTCTCTGGAGGAGCAAAACCGGGAAGCTCCACACTCCAAAGCTCGACGAGGCCCCAAAGAAGCACCCCGCACATAGGCAAACTCTCAAACGGAAGCCAGCCCTACACTCTTCGAAAGAGTTATGCACATCAAAATCAACAGGGCCCACCGAGGCACCCAGGGATGACCTCCATCCGAGGTATCGGTCCTGAAGGCCCCAAAATCTGATGCAAGATCTCCAAACGAACAAGCAGGCCCCGACAGCTCGAGCCTATCCGGTCGGTCCCTCGTCAAGCCTAAGTACAACAAAAAGAAAGCAAGAAAGAGCCTTGCTAACCGGCTGGGGACAAAAACAAGCTATCACAGCAAGCTACAATGGCCCATAAGCAATAGAAGGCATATAAAAATCCCGAAGGGCGTGAAAGACAACAAGCGCCAAAAAAGAAGTAGAGATCTATCCCATGCGGCCCAAAAGGACCATCTACGCCCAGATCAATAAGGCCTCCGGGGTACCCGAAGATGACCTACATCCGGAGCAGTGCCCCCAGAGGCCCCGGAACCCAACGTGCGATCTCCGAATAACTTGGGACACCCTTAAGAGCACTAGCCCACAAGATCGACCCAAGGTTGTCCCGAGGGACAACAATGGGATTGAAATGAGCCCCTATCAATCGGCGAAAGATCAAAACAAACACTCACATCCAAGATTAACATCAGCAACGAGCAACACAAAGGAATACATTGGAAGAGCCTCGAAGGGCATGAAAGTGTAAGGAACTAGAGCAAACTCGAAAGCAGAGGTCAACAAAGTTCATTTCTGATTTATGAAATCTACAAAGTACAATTCCCCCGAGGGGTCATCGCGTTCGATTACATAGACCCGGAGGGTCATTACATACAAGGTACAAAGGCTTACAAGAATCTACGCCTAAATCTGAGGAGCGGAAGGATGTACATGTGATGAAACCTGGGCACCCGACCCGCCCTCGAGGATTCATCTCCGGTATCAGCATACCCGGGCGCCCCACCTTCGAGCACATATCCTCGAGGGTGACTCCTTCGACCTCCACCTCCCATAGGTTCCCAGCTTGATCCCTTAAGAGATCTCCGTCGGGGAAGATGCAGGGAAGGAAAAGAAGGGGATGCGGAGGAGGCAGAGAAAAGAGACATGGCCTGCCAAAGCCAAAGCTTGCAGATTCGACGAGCCCCCGTCTCAACAGCCAGCGGTTCCACTTTATCCTTTGGGAAAGAAGAGCCCTAGGAATGATGTGCCACACCAGGTCCAGGTAGGAGAATGAGGAGCGGTGCATAATCCGAACAACCATCTAAGCAAAGGTGAAACCAACTCTCCATCTATCGCCATCTCGAGCCGATGGTAGCAGCAGCGGACAACATATATGTTTACATTCGATGAAGGTAGACCCCGACAAAAGGCTTCGACGCGGCCCGGAAGATCCCCTCCAAACAGCCTTAAGATAGAAACCTCCCATCACGATAATCAAAGACCAAAAAAGACGATGGGAAGGAAGAAGCAAAACATATCAGCATAGGTATTAAGATGAAAATATGCAATACCACAAAACGCCCTCATTTATAGGGAGAAAATGACACGGTCATCAATGCTCTGAAAATTGACCGACAGGTATAATTACTATGTCCTTGAAAAATGAACCAACGGCAGCACTTTTGTCTCGAGGAGCGAAAACGACAGGACGCCGAGCAGGGATCTATGAGACACAGCAATGGTTAAGAAGGATTGCACCGCGATCTGAATCGCCATTATAGCATCGCCAAACAGAGCTTGAGGAGTCGAGTGTCAGAATCGTTTCCCATCACTTCGTCTTGAGAAACGCAAAGACTATCTGCACGCGGTAAAAATTAGAAGACTTGATTTTCGCTATCAAGACAATTTTGGAAGCCTTCCTCGAGACCCCGAGGATGGAAGGCCACGATCGAGTTCTCGGCCTCAAGGCTCATCGAGGACCGAATCAAAAGAAGCAGGGCCCAAAGACAGGGTGAGAGAAGATGTCTTCGAAGCACAACGCTACGCCTGATGGAGCCGGTCTATCTGTAACCTACTGAGATGATGTGCGATAGGCCGTCCCATCTTTCTACTCTGGTAAATGATATATACATATTTTACTGAGTCCCCTCTCCTATATAAAGGGGACTCATCCCACCTTGTAAAGGCCTGATGTTGCTCCACTTCTCCAATAAGCAATAATATCTCTCTCTCTCTCTCTCTCTCTCTCTCTCTTTCTTCTAAGTTATCAGTGTTCATCGACCCTGAGGTCGCCCAAGCATTTTGTTGTTCTATGGTTGTTCTTTATCATTTGTAGCTACTCGCCTCGTCACTACTTCGCAGAGGTTAGGCTAGGTACTTACCAGTACATGGGGTCGGTTGTGCTGATACTACACTCTGCACTCTTTTGTCCAGACCCTAGTGTTGTAGACTTTGGATCGCAGCGGGATTGTTGATTCTTGCTCATCAGGCGACCCGAGGTAGTCCTGCAGGCGTGCGCAGGCCTTGGCGTCTCCTTCTATCTACTATTACTGTTTCTTTTATGCATTTCCAGAGACAGTGTTGTATTTATTTCTTTCAGACCTATAATTGTAGTATTCTTAGACCGTCTGTGAAACTGTGACACCAGTTCTCGGTAGTCGAGACTCAAACAGATGTATTGGATATAAGCTCAGATAGCTTATTGCTTTATCTTCCACTTATGTTAAATTCTTCTTTTCAAACGTTATTACTTCGCAATTGTTAATGAATATAAAAGTGGGTAAACAGGTAAAATGTGCAAATAACTGGCTTGCCTAGCTCGTATTAGTAGGCGCCATCATGACTCCCAAGGGTGGAAAATCCGGGTCGTGACTAGTTGGTATCAGAGCTCTAGGTTACTTGAGTCTCACAGTTCACCGACAAGCTTAGTAGAGTCTGAAGGATCGGTATGGAGACGTTTATATTTATCCCCCAGAGGCTACAGAGTTATGAAGCACTTCACATTAATTCTTTCCTGTCGTGCGATTTTGTTCTCTCAATGCTAAATTGAAACTTCTACTTTTGTCCTTTCGCGAATGAAGAGGTCATGTACCGCTTCGTCAGCCGAGCAGCAGCACAGACCAGTGATAGATCAGCTACATCTTCGGAGGCTTTGTGGAAGTTGGATAAGTTTCACCAAGCTCTTCACTACTACTTTCAGTGGTGCATCTACTGAGGATCCCTATGATTTTCTAGGCAGCTGTCACGAGGTTCTTAGGAACATAGGGATTGTTGAGACCAATGGGGTCGATTTTGCCACTTTTTACTTGTTTGGATCCGCCAAGACTTGGTGGAGAGATTATTGCTTGGTTAGACCAGCCGAATCGCCAGCTTCGACTTGGGAATAGTTCACGCAGCTATTTGTGGAGAAGTTTCTCCACATCCTCAGAGAGAGGTATTAGACGGGGAGGTAGAGATATTAGAGGTGGAGGTAAAGGTATTATAGGTGGAGGTGCAAGTATTGTTCTGGTTTGTGGTAGAGAAGCTTCGGTTTTATTTTGCACCGTATCTGGTCATGCCTACAGATTCTTTGAGTGCCCCTATTTATGTGTCTACGCCGGTAGGTGATTCTATTGTGGTGGATCGCGTCCGTTGTTCATGTATAGTGGTTATTGGGGGTCTTGAGACTCGTGTAGATTTGCTTCTTCTGGACATGGATGATTTCAGTGTTACATTGCTGATGGACGGGTTATCACCTTACCACGCTATCTTGGACTGTCACGCCAAGACTGTGACCTTAGCTTTACCGGGTTTTCCTCATTTAGAATGGAGACGGACTCCTTGTCATTCTACCCGTAGTGTTATCTCTTCTGTGAAGGCTCGACGTATGGTCGAGAAGGGGTGTTTGGCCTATTTGGCATTTGTTCGTGATTCTAGTATTGAGGTTTCTTCCATAAATTATGTGCCCTTTGTTCGTGAGTTTCCTTAGGTTTTCCCTTCAGACCTGTCGTGTATGCCACCCGACAGGGATATTGACTTTTGCATTGATTTGGCACCGGGCACTCAGCCTATTTCTATCCCGCGTATGTATTGGCCCCTCCTGAGTTGAAAGAGTTGAAAGAGCAGTTGCAAGATTTGCTTGAGAAAGGTTTCATTAGACTAGTATTTTGCCTTGGGGTGCGGCGGTGTTGTTTGTTAAAAATAAGGATGGGTCGATGCAAATGTGTATTGATTACCGGCAGTTGAAGAAGGTTACAATCAAGAATAAGTATCCATTACCGAGGATTGATGATTTTTTTGATCAGCTTCAGGGTGCCAAGGTATTTTCGAAGATTGACTTTAGATGTGGCTACTATCAGTTGAGGATTAGGGCTTCCGACGTCCCTAAGACAGCTTTCCGCACTCGGTACGGGCATTATCAGTTCTTGGTGATGTCATCGGGTTGACAAATGCCCCAGCAGCTCTTATGGATTTGATGAACCGAGAGTTCAGGACTTATTTGGATTCGTTCTGTGATAGTCTTCATGAGATATTTTTGATATATTCCCGCAGCCGGGAGGAGCACGATCAACATCTTAGAGTGGTTCTTCGGACTTTGAGGGATAGTCGGTTGTAC
This sequence comes from Nicotiana attenuata, assembly GCF_001879085.1. NCBI lineage: Eukaryota > Viridiplantae > Streptophyta > Magnoliopsida > Solanales > Solanaceae > Nicotiana > Nicotiana attenuata. The sequence goes on from NW_017674568.1 coordinate 25,147, forward strand.
TCCAAGTTTTCGAAAGTGGTGAGTCTGGTTGAGTTCAAGTTGTATTCCTGGGTCATGTTGTGTCAGCAGAGGGTATTCAGGTTGATTCGAAGAAGATTGAGGCAGTCAAGAACTGGCCTAAACCAGCATCAGCTACAGAGAATCGGAGTTTCTTGGGATTGGCAAGCTACTATCGTCGGTTCATGGAGGGGTTTTCATCTATCGCAGCCCCGATGACCAGGTTGACCCAGAAGGTTGCCCAGTTCAGGTGGTTGGACGAGTGTGAGGCGAGCTTTCAAAAGCTCAAGATAGCTGTGACTACGGCACCGGTGTTTGTTTTGCCCACAGGTTTCAGGCCTTATACAGCTTATTGTGATGCATCTCGTGTTGGGCTTGGAGTAGTGTTGATGCAGGATGGCAAGGTCATTGCCTATGCTTTGCGGCAGTTGAAGATTCACGAGAAGAACTATCTGGTTCATGATTTGGAGTTGGCAGCCATAGTTCACGCATTGAAGATTTGGAGGCATTATCTGTATGGCGTGGCATGTGAGGTGTTCACGGATCACAAGAGTCTGCAGTATTTGTTCAAGCAAAAAGAGTTGAATTTGAGGCAGAGGAGGTGGTTAGAGTTGTTGAAGGATTATGATATCACCATTTTATATCATCCGGGGAAGGCCAATGTGGTGGCCGATGCCCTGAGTACGAAGTCAGCCAGCATGGGCAGTTTAGCTTATATTCCGGTCGTGTAAGAGACCGCTTGCTTTGGATGTTCAGGCTCTGGCCAACCAGTTCGTGAGGTTGGATATTTCTGAGCCCGGCCGTGTATTAGCTTGCACAGTCGCTCGTTCTTAATTATTGGAGCGCATCCGAGATCGGCAGTATGATAATCCCCATTTGTGTGTCCTTAGAGACACGGTGCAACATGAAGGTGCCAAGCAGGTTACCATAGGTGATGATGGAGTTTTGAGATTTCAGGGTCACGTTTGTGTGCCCAATGTGGATGGTCTCAATGTGGCACACAGCCTCAACTGCTGTGACACTTTAGAGTTAACTCTAACTTGAATATTCAAAGTACCTAATACAATTGCTTCTATGAAAGCTGGAAAGGTACAACTTTAAAACACCTACTACAATTGAACTAGAATAAAAATAAACACAATAGAATTGGTTCTTCAATCTGGTTCATGTAGCTTCAGGATGCACACTTTAATCTCACATAAATTGCTTGCAAAATTGCTTAGCTCTTTTGCTCTGAAATTAGTTTAACTTCTGCGTATGTGCAACACTTGTAAAAGAGAACAATCATAGTTATTTAAAGAGTTAGTAATCAGAGTTGGATTGAGACTCAATTGATGATTCTTCATCAAATTCGAGTCCTAGAACAATACAAACTCCAACCCTTATTCTTGATCCGGATTTAGTTCTCTTCACATAAGGAGACTCCATCTCCTTATCCTTTATGCAACATTTTCGATCAGTTCAGAAGATATTGTTGTTGATCCTTCAGACTTATCTTCTTCACGTGCATCTCACACATATATGTAGATAACCACTGTGTATCACATGATGGACCTGGTCCATGACTTAGTTCATTTTGTCAATCTTCAAAACATCATCTGAACTTGGGCCAACAAATTCCCCCTTTTTGATGATGACAAACTCTTGGCTTTTACTGATCAGAGAACCTGTGAAACTCAGCTTAATTATAAACACTTGAACATAGAAATCTTAACTTATCATTAAGGACCAGGTTTAATCAGGTTATAAATATCACTTTATTTCAGAATACAAAGTAAAGCACAATATCTCTTCCCCCTTTTGGCATCATCGAAAAGATGCATATAATGTGACTTCTAGATTTTAATTATTACTCATGGCCACTGGGGCAACTGCAAGTGAAAACATGATTCAGTTAATCAATAATCAACTTGACAAAAGTGCATTGTCATTTATTAGGAAATGTTTCTACAAAGCAGACCACAAAAAGAAAGAAAAAACATCCAACCATGAGCAACAAAAACAAAGAAAAGTCCCGAATCTGGGTCATTGGGGGGGTTAGACTGGTTCAAAGATAGGAAACTGGAAAGCCGAAGGCTTGGAAGAACTAGAGGGTTGGGATTGGAGAAGGTTGAGCATGGTCTGAAACATCCCTTCACTCTTTTCCTTTTCCTTTGCTAGCTCATCTTTGAGGCCATTTCTCTCATTTTCCAGTTCAGCAATACGAGCCTGGAGCCTAGCAATTTCTGCATCTTTTGTTCCACATTCTTGAACCAATGCCCTAACCTTGCTGTTCACAGGAGTCTACAGAGATGAACCAGGTTCAACTGGGGTAGCATTCACTGGATAGTCACAAGCCATAAGAGTCTTGACACCAAAGTGCTCCTTGCTTGATGCCATTTCCCACTTCTTCAATGGCACATTTAGCCTTTCCAATACAGTAGTCAATAGGAACCCATATGGTGTGGCATGAGCTTTGGAACCATTGATGACTCTCTCCTGTAGTTTGACAATAAAAGCAGGCCAGTTTATCTACATCCCTCTCATAAGGCACTCCATGAGGACCAAGTCCATGTAATTGGCAGTGTTCCTTCTCTCCTGCCTTGGAAACAAGCATTTGTTCACAAACTCAAATAGCACCTTTGTGCTCAGCCCTCATCTCACTCTTCTGAACAAACCTAGCTTCAGGCACATCTTCAGCAGTTGCAGTATCACAAAAGTTCCAGGTGATTTGGAGTGCAGTAGGAAGAGAATCCTGACAAGGCCACCTTTGCCTAGTATAATCATCATATCCCACACTGGGAATGTCTAGAATCTTACCCAATTTAGGTGCATCAAACTGCACCTTTACTCCTTTCACCATGCTGGTGACAACCCCATTCTTGACAGTGGCATTGGCCATGAACTCAATCAGCTCCTTCCTGGCCAGTTTCCCTTCCAATTGAAGGACCATGTCCTTCCATCCTTGTGCAGATAGGGCATTCACCAATCTTATCATGCCTGGCTCCTCCATGCCTTTCAACAACCTGCCTTTCAAGATCTTTCTCCTGCCAAAGATGGCAAATCTATCCTGCTCTTTCTCAGACTCCTCCTCTTCTTCTTCTCCACTCCATTCTTCTTCTTCAATAATTTTTTTTTGTTTTCCCTTCACAGCCTAGTTCTTTTAGCCAACGAGGGCTCAGCAGATACAGGTACAGAGGATGACTTCTTGGTCGAAGTCTTAGAACTCTTTGGTTTGGGTGATGGAACCTTTTCAGTTGTTCCTCTTTCTTGATGGACCAGGTCCATCTCTACTTCTTCTTCTACAACCTCAACACTCTCCACAACTTTTGCCTTTCCTTTTTCCCTATTTTTCTTCCTGCTTTCTTCCCGTGCTTTTTGCAACTCTTCCTCACTTTGTTTGACCCTGCTTCTAGTTGCTCTTCCCTTTGAAGGGACAGTAGACTTAGGAGATGACACTTTGCTTTTCTTTGCTGGCTTGGAAGCAGTTGGAGCTTTTAGAGAAGAAGCCTTGCGCTTCTTTGGATCATAGTTGGCCCCAACCTTCTTCAAGATGTCAGCTAGGGATTCTTCAACAAATGAACTAGGTTCATCTTGATGTTGACTCAAATGAACAAGACCTTAAGCAGCCTCACCGGAGCCAATTCCCCCTGACTTGGTGCCACTTTCCTCTACCCCTCCACGGATTGCAAGTATTTTGTCTTTCTTTTTCTTTCCCCTTCTACTAGACTCAGCCTCCTTCACATCTTTCACAGAACCAACCAACACAAACATATTTTCCACTGTTTCTACCACATCAGAAAACACAAAACAGGTATTTACCTCACCAGGGGTTTCTTGATTTTTGTCAGTGTCAGAAGACCCACGTTCTTCTCCATCGCTTGCAGAGATAAATGTTTCAGATTGAAAACTTGAGTCAGATTCTTTAGCAAGGCTCTCTTTCTTCTGGCTAGCTCTTAACTTTTCATTTAGGGCTGTTTTCAGAGAACCAGTAGCTACAATTTCTCTTGCCAACATTTTCTGCCTGCGAAACCTGGGTTTGGGGATTTCACTAGGGGGTGTAGATGAGGATGTATTTGAGGGAGGCACAGGTGGGGGGTTTCAGGGTTATCTTGAGGGTTTGTCATGGTGAAGGATTTCTGGAGAATTTTTGGAATTTTTGAAATTTTGGAGAGAAGGAGGATGATCAGAACTTGGGAGAGATTAATGATGGTAATGGACTAAAAGGGAGTATGTGGAGTGTATTTAATGATGATTATGATGAAGTGCAGTAAGAACAGCCTTTTTGCAGTAGTCAATCAGGAGTCTAATTACTTTAGAACTCTAGCCACTTAGTGATTAATATGCGACGCTAGTTTTTAGGCAAGAATCCCATTTTCCTTAGAATTCTAGGAGAATGAAACTGGTTCAATGCTCAACGGATATAATTTTTGGGAGTTTTGTGACAATAGGACTTCTGCTCATGATTGGAAAATTAATCTTTCTAATTGTGCAAAGTATAGAAACATACCTGAACTTTCTCATGAACTTATATTGATAAACCACGTTCTTCAAGTAGAACTTCTCTTGATTATGCCTCAAATGTCAGAATAGAAAAAAAACTTTGTAAGGGATCAGTGAATTAATATAAACACATGTCACAGGAGTATACTGATTAGAGTATGATACTGAGTAAGAATTAGTCTAGATATTTACATAAAGTCAGAATTTCTAACCAAAAATGTTTTTTTTCATTCATTTTTTTTTCATTGTATTCTGAACTGATTCTTTTAGGTGATATTAATCATCCCTAATTCCAACTTGTTCCTCTCAAAGTTTTGCCTATTCAGTTCTTTAGTGAAGATGTCAGCTATTTGTTTATCAGTAGCACAGAATTCTATTGAGATTAATCCTTTCTCATTGTTATCTCTGAAGAAGTGGTGTCTAACATCTTTGTGCTTGGTCCTTTTATGATGAACAGGGTTCTTTGTCATACTTATAGCACTACTGTTATCACAAAATATTGGTATACATCCCACTTCAATTCCAAAATCTACAAACTGTTGTTTGATCCATAGCAATTGAGCACAACAAGAAGCTGCAACCACATATTCAGCTTCAGCAGTTGATAAGGCCACTGAATTTTGCTTTTTGGTAGCCCATGAAACAAGACATGAACCAAGGAAGTGTGCCATACCAAAGGTGCTTTTTCTATCCACCAGGAAACCTGCATAATCAGCATCAGCATAACCTACTAGATTGAAATTACTACCTTTAGGGTACCAAAGACACAAATCAGTAGTGCCTTTGAGATATCTCAATATCCTCTTGACAGCATTCAAGTGAGACTCTTTTGGATTTGCCTGAAAACGAGCACAAAGTCCTACACTGAAAACAATGTCAGGTCTGCTGGCAGTAAGATACAAGAGTGAACCAATCATACCCCTATACAACTTCTGATCAACTGATGAACCAGGTTCATCAACATCTAATTTAGTGGCAGTTGCAATAGGTGTATCTATTTCTTTAGAATCCTCCATTTTAAACTTTTTGATTAGTTCTTTTGTATACTTCTGCTGATGAATCATGGTTCCATTTTGACTTTGTTTGATCTGCAGCCCTAGGAAGAAGTTAAGCTCACCCATCATGCTCATTTCAAACTCACTCCCCATTAATTTTACAAAGTCCTTACTTAACTTATCAGTGGTGGTCCCAAAGATTATGTCATCAACATAGATTGCACAACAAGGATATCCTTACCTTTTTCCTTTAAGAATAAGGTACTATCAATTTTACCTCTTTTGTAACCATGCTCCAGTAGGAATTTTGATAGCCATTCATACCAAGCTCTTGGGGCCTGCTTGAGCCCATATAGAGCTTTGTCTAACTTGTACACATGCTCAGGACATTCCTTGCTTTCAAATCCTGGAGGTTGTTTCACAAACACTTCTTCCTTTAGGTAGCCATTAAGGAAGGCACTTTTGACATCCATATGATGAAGAGTGAATTCCATGTGTGCTGAAAAGGCTATGAGGAGTCTGATTGCCTCTAGTCTTGCAACTGGAGCAAAAGTCTCATCATAGTCTATGCCCTCCTCCTGGCTGTAACCTTGGACTACCAATCTTGCCTTGTTTCTTGTAACTGTTCCATCTTCATCAAGTTTGTTCCTGAAGACCCATTTTGTACCAATGACTGATCTGTCCTTGGGTCTTGGTACTAGGTGCCAAACTTGACTCCTCTCAAACTGGTTAAGCTCATCCTGCATTGCATTAACCCAATCTGCATCCTGCAAGCCTCAACAATATTTTTAGGTTCAATGATAGAAAAGCATCAAAAGCACACAGATTCTTTAATTGTGATCTAGTTTTAACTCTAGATGTTGGATCAGTGAGAATGTTCTCAATGGGATGAGAACTTTGGTACTTGTGAGGTTTCACAACCAACTGGCTTCTGCTAGATATTTCTGCCATTTGCTGAGGAACAGGATCATGAACAGGTTCCTTCAAGAAGTTTATCTCAATTCCTCTTTGATTTCTTCCCCCTGTCAGGTTGCCCTGTATGGAAGAACCTGTTCCATCACCTGTTCCTTCTGTTGGTGCCACTTTAACCTGAGTTGATGCTTCATTCAAGTCTTTTACCAATCCAATGGCTTCATCTTCATGTTCCCGTCTCTCAAAAAGAATGTTAGTTTCATCAAATACTACATGCACACTTTCTTCAACACACAAGGTTCTTTTGTTAAACACTTTATATGCTTTGCTATGTGAAGAATATCCCAAAAACACTCCCTCATCACTTCTGGGATCAAACATACCTAGGGAGTCTTTTCCATTATTGTGCACATAGCACTTGCAACCAAATGCCCTAAGATGGGATATGTTTGGTTTTCTCCCTTTAAGTAACTCATAGGGAGTTTTCTCAACAAGAGGTCTAGTCATGCATCTATTGATTATGTAGCATGCAGTGTTTACAGCCTCTGCCCAGAAGCTGTGAGGTAATTTATTAGAAAGTAGCATGGTTCTAGCCATATCCTCCTGAGTTCTATTCTTTCTTTCAACTACTCCATTTTGCTGAGGGGTCCTAGGTGCAGAGAAATTATGATCTATACAATTTTCACCACAGAATTCAGCAAACTTTGCATTTTCAAATTCAGTTCCATGATCAGACCTAATGGATGCAAGTTGATTTCCTAATTGTTTCTGAGTTTTTCTAACAAAAGCAGTAAATATTTCAAATGCTTCATCTTTAGATGTCAGAAATAGTACCCAAGTAAATCTAGAAAAATCATCAACAAGTACCATTACATATTTCTTTCCACCTCTGCTCATGGTTCTCATTGGACCACATAGATCCATATGGACCAGTTCCAACGACTTGGTTGTACTTACCATTTTCTTGCTTTTGAAGGATGACCTTACCTGCTTCCCCCTTGCACATGCCTCACAAACTTTGTCTTCTTTGAGCTTGATATTAGGTAACCCTATCACTAAGTCTTTAGAGACTAATTTGTTAAGCTGATTTAGACTTGCATGACCAAGTCTTTTGTGCCATAGGAGGGGATCATTAACCAACACACTTAAACAAGTGAGTTCATTTTCTGAAAGAGTGGACAAATCTACAATGTAAATATTGTTAACTCTATTTCCCTGCAAAACAATCTTGTCAGTGGTAAGGTTAATCACAAAGCATTTGGTGGAGGTAAAAGCCACAAGGTTACCTCTGTCACACAGTTGTGACACACTTATTAGGCTATATTTCAAGCTATCTATCAGGTAAACATTCTCTATGGAATGAGAATCTGTTTTCCCTACCTTTCCAACCCCAATGATCTCACCTTTCTTTCCATTACCAAAGGAGACATTACCTCCATTTAAGTCCTCAAGTGAAAGGAACTGGTCCTTGTCCCCAGTCATATGTTTTGAGCAGCCACTATCCATATACCATATTTGGCTCCTCCCTTTCACTTGGACCTGCAAAAGGAAATCAGGGGTTAGTCTTAGGAACCCAAACTAGTTTGGGTCCCTTTCTATGGGCAAAAGGGTGAATCAGATTCTTACTTGCCCAACCAGGCAACTTGTGTTTTTCTTGAACAAAAGCTTTGTTTCTTTGACTGGCCTTTTCTTTTGCATTACATTCATATTTGTAATGGCCAGTCTTACCACAGTGTGTGCAGATTTTATTTTCAGGAAGAGTGAGGTACTTGCTTTTAGGATCCCATTTTGGAGCTTGAGTCCCATAGCCAAGTCCTCTTTTGTTACTGCTATGATGGTCTTGCAGCCAGGAGACTGCATCAGAAGCCTTGTTCCACTTGCAAGTTCTGTCTAGTTCATGTTTCACCTTTCCTAGATCTTCCTTTAAGACTTTGATGAATTCATCTTTCTTATACAATTCATCTTTCATTTTTCCCAAATATTCTTCTAGAGTGAGATATGTGTGATCAGCTTTCTTCTTTCCTGTTCCTAGTTTCAGTTTTAAGTTTTCAGACCTAAGTTCTAGGACACTGTTGTCAAGTTCAAGAACCTGGTTCTTCAACTCAGCATTTTTGTTATCACTCTCATTTGCCCTAGACTATAGACTTTTGCATTTTGCTTTTAGGATCACACATTCCCTAGACAGAACTTCCTTCTCATTGTTAATTATTTCAGACTCATCAATGAAGTCTACTAATAACTCAGCCAACCTTTCTTTAGACAAGAATTTAATCTTGTCTTTGAGATGAAGAATACTTACCTCTTGTTCATCATCTGATTCTCCGATGGCCATCAGTGCTTGCTCTTCTTCAGCTTCATCTTCTAAGTCTTCATCTGAGGTTTCTCCCCAAGCAGCAACCATAGCCTTGGTTGAACCTTTGTTTCTTTTTGGTTGAACCTGTTCCTTCTTCCTGTTCCTTCGTTCAGCTCTTTCTTTCTTCGACTCAATTTCCCATTGAGGGCAGTTCTTGATCATGTGATCAGTCTTGCCACACTTGTAGCAACCCTCATTGGTCTGTTTCTCCGGAGCTCTTGTTTTGTTAAAGGTTGTGCCTCTTGAAGGACCATTTCCTCTCATCAGGTACTTTTTGAAATCCCTAGTGATCATAGCCACTTCATCATCCTCCAGATCTGCACCTTCAGCAATTCTGAGAGCTAAGCTTCTCTCCTTCTTGGGGGTATCCATCTTCATGGTTTGCCTTCTCATTTCATAAGCAGTCAAATTTCCAATTAGTTCATCCAGTCTAAGGGTAGCACTATTCTTGGATTCTTGAATAGCAGTGATTTTGATTTCCCATGTGACTGGCAGAACCCTTGTCAGAATTTTCTCAACCTTGTCTTCTTCAAGGATAATCCTTCCAAGAGACTCAAGTTCATTTGTCAAAGTAGTGAATCTAGTATATATCTCCTGGATAGTTTCTCCTTCCTTCATAGTAAAATTCTCATATGAGAATACAGAAGTGTTCCTCTTGATCTTTTCACTTGAGGTGTTCCTTCATGGGCCACTTGCAAAGTGTCCCATATTTCCTTAGCAGTAGTACAACTTTGGATCCTACTGTACTCATCTGGACCTAGTCCACATACTAACCATTTTTTGGCCTTAGCATTTTTCTCCCACTTCCTCAGGTCTTCAGCAGTACAATCAGCCCTTCTCTTTGGTACATCAATTCCTTCAGCATTCTTCTTTGTGGTAGCTAGGGGACCATTAGTGACTATGTCCCAGAGTTCATAATCTTCCCCTATAATGTGATCTCTCGTTCTGTTCTTCCACCAAGAATAGTACTGACCATTGAAAAGTGGAGGCCTGGCAGTGAATTGCCCTTCCCAGTTCCCAGGTGGTGCACTCATTGTTAATCTTCTCCTAAGGTGTTAGCCTCATCAAGGATAACCCGCTCTGATACCAATTGATGTTCTAAACGTCAATACCACACAAGAGGGGGGGGGGGGGTGATTTGTGTGGTACCTATCGCACTAGAAGGACCTGGTTCTTCTAGATGTACTTACTATTATTGTTTGCGGAATTAAGAGTGCATAAAGTAAAGAACACAGAGATTTTTACGTGGAAAACACCTGGCTCAAAAAGTGAAAAAACCACGACCTACTACTTAGTAGGATTTTCCCAAACTTCCATAAAAATCACTGAGCCAAAACAACATTTACAAAACTCTTGTAAACCTAAGGATTAAACTCTAATCCCAGTGTGGCACACAGCCTCAACTGCTGCGACACTTTCAACTTAACTCTAACTTGAATACTCAAAGTACCTAATACAATTGCTTTTATGAAAGCTGGAAAGGTACAACTTTAAAAACTACAATTGAACTAGAATAAAAGAAAGACACAATGGAATTGGTTCTTCTATCTTGTCCAAGTAGCTTCAGGAATGCACACTTTAATCCACATAAATTGCTTGCAAAATTGCCTAGCTCTTTTGCTCTCAATTTAGTTTAACTTCTGCGTATGTGCAACACCTGTAAAAGAGAACAATCTTAGTTATTTAATGAGTTAGTAATCAGAGTTTGATTGAGACTCAATTGCTGATCCTTCATCGAATTCGAGTCCTAGAACAATACAACCTCCAACCCTTATTCTTGATCCGGATTTAGTTCTCTTCACATAAGGAGACTTCATCTCCTTATCCTTTATGCAACCTTTTCGATCAGTTCAGAAGATATTGTTGCTGATGCTTGAGACTTATCTTCTTCATGTGCATCTCACACATATAGGTAGATAACCATTGTGTATCACATGATGGACCTGGTCCATGACTGAGTTCATTTTGTCAATCTTCAAAACTTCATCTGAACTTGGGCCAACAGTGTTTGAGGGTGTCTCTCTCCTCCGTGAGCCTTTTCAGGTCGGCCTCACACCAGTTCGGCTAAGCTTGGGATTTGGTGAACGTTTTCCGATGAAATGTCACAGCCTATTAGAAAGGGAAGAAATCAGACAGAAGGAAATAAAAGCATACGTAATTACGGGGGATGAAATTTACCTTGTTCAGGAGACGCTGGGCCTCATAAAAAATGATCGTCGCATCTAGGTCGGAAATATCATCGACACCCGCGAGGCAGCCACGAGATATGTCTTCCTCTTCATGGGTCGTTCCCACATCGGGGGTCTCCATAAATCGAGCCTCCCGAAATTTCCCTTCAGAAAATTTGGGTCCGGGCGGCGAATCATCAATATTGATTTCTTGGGGAACTCTCTCCCTTTTGAAGGGCCCTGGAACCGGACCCTTTGGGTACACTCGCCGGTTGTTCGTCATGGCAAGAAATATCTACGGCCCCCGATGACTCGAGGAATTTGCTCGGAGCACCTTCCAAGATCTCCTCGGTCCAAGGATGAGTCTCCTCGACCATCACCGACTCAACTGCTTTTGAAGCTTCGACGCTTCCCCTCTTTCGATCCCCAGCTCACAACTAACATATTCTCCCTTCTTTTTTTCATCTTTTAGATTTTGGGCTACGGCAGCATACAAAGCGGCGGAGTCATTCTTCGACTTGCAAGCCTTACTCTTCTTAGTTTTTGGGGTTTTGGAAGGAGAAGCCTTTCTCCTTTTCTTGTCCTTGGCCGGTTTCGGGGTCACCTCTTCCCCAAGCGGGGCCGGCCTCATTTCAGCAACATCCCCGAGGCTTGCATAAAAAAGAGTCAAGTATAAATAAAAAGAAATATTTTAGAAAAAGATATCGAAAGCGTACTGGATAAGCTTACCATGATTCTTGGCCTCCCATATGCCCCTTGCCAAGTCACGCCAGCAGCGCTCGGCATGGGAGGAAGTTGAGGCCAACTTTCAAACCCACTCTTCGAGGTCGGGGACCGCGTGAGGCATCCAGGCAATCGCTGCATAACAGATGAAAGCATTACACAAAGCAAAAATGGAGTACAAGGACTAATGGGTAATACGTTACTTACAATCGGGGTTCCACTTCTCGGGGAACGACAGTTTCTTCACTGGGATGAGGTCGCAGGTCCTTACCCGCATGAACCTGCTCATTCAACCCCGGTACTTGTCCTCATCAACGCTCGCGAACAAGGCCTTCGTTACTCGGCGTAGGATCTTGATCAACCCTCGAATAAGTCGAGGTCGGTCTAACCGCATGAAGTGGCTGAGAGTGAACTCCAATCCCTCGGCCTTGCTAGAAAAGAAGCGGGGCATGATCATTATATTCCAGAACAAGGGAACCTGGCCGAGGGTGACCTGGTACCTCTTGCAAAAGTCGACGACAACTGGGTCAAGAGGACCCAATGTGAAGGGGTAAGTGTAAACACTTAGAAACCCCTCCACATGGGTGGTAATACTCTCTTCGGAGCGGGGATTTTGTACCACGACCTCGGCCCCCCAGTTACAGTCTCTCTTCACAACCTCGAGATGGCCCGCCGTTATCGAGCATATGTATCTCGACACGTGTTCACGTCGGCCAGGGACCGATGGAGGGTTCTTGACTTTGAAGTCGAATTTTAAGACACAAGGGCCGGGAACATACTCGCGAGGGAGCGGTTCTGCCGGCGCTTGTCATCGGCCGGCCGGGAAGAAGAGGAAGAATATTTCTCCTTTTGTGGGACAGTCTTGGAGGTTTTCGCCATTAATTCAGGTAGAAGGAAGCGGAAAGAGGTGAAATTTGGTATTTTTTTGGTACTAACAAAGTTGACTCAACAGGTGGTGAAAGAGAAGAGATGGAGAGAGTAAGAGACTTAGAAAACTTGGTGGAGGTGAAAGTAAAATTTTGATTCAACCAAAGAGCCTGTATTTATAGATTTACGGCGACGGTTCGGTGGCGCTAGTGGCCAACCGTCCACTAGAAAACATTAATGGTTTGGGGAACTGTAGCGACGGGATATTTCGGTCACCTCAATCGCTTACGTCATGGAGGTGACATCATGATCGGGGTCTCTAGAGAATCGAGGCTCAAGTTGTTTCTTATCATTTTACTCTAAGAAACGAGGGGACTATCTGTATACGGTAGAAATTTGGGCCCCGATTTCATTCTTTGGTCGAGATAAGAATATCGCGTCAATGATCTAGGACGTCGAGTCCGGACCGAGGTCGACATCAATTGCTGACAGAAAGAGACAGACTTTTAGTGACAACTGTATAGCTTGATAACGAAAAAGGCGAGATATTCACGATTTTTCGAGGATCGTAGCGTGAATCTCGGAACGGATCAATCTATGGAGGTTAAGTAGATGTTAATATGGTTTCCTACTATAATTAAAAGTATACCTTATTTAAGACTCATCTATTATCTAAAGAGAGATCCCATTCAATTGTAGGGATCATCATTGTTCACTGATAAGAATATATACACCCATTACTTTCCTGTCATTTCACTTACTGTTCATCAGAGTTGCTTTATCATTTACTATTCTTACTATCTCACCTCGAGACTATCCCAAGTCGAGGTCGAGACCTAGCTAGCATACTGGTTTGATTTTTCTTATTCTCTAATTCATTCGTTTATTTTCTGGCTTATCGATTGGTATTGGACGAAATCACATATCCTTAAAACCACAATATAAGTTTAATTGTTATTCGAATTTGAGGGCAAACACTTACACCATAAAAAAAACCCATCAATATGGAAACTCATTCGGAACCTCTCGGACATAAACCATGTATGCGTTTCAATCATAAAATACACTACGAACCTGCTCACACTCAAATACCGTATAAAGATCATCTTGACCCGATATTGACCATGGTCAAACTCAAATCTTTAGCATAACTAGTTTCTCGACCAATGATCCGAAACACACCCAAGGCCCTCGGGAACCCCATACAATCATACCACCAAGTACAAATGCATAATCCAAACTTATTCAAAGCCTCAATACATCCACGGGAACATCACAATAAAGAATCGAGGCTCAAACCGAATAGAATTTCTCCTAAGTTATTAAATCTTCATTCTTTCAAAAGAGTGTCTGAATCATTAAACACTTCGGATTACTTTCAAACTTCGCACACAAGTTCAATTCAACTATATAGACCTTTCCAAAGTCTCGGGACACCAATTGGAGTCCAATAAGATCAAAGTCAACTCTTGGTCAAACTTATGAACTCTTAAGTTTTTGAAATTGACAACTTTCGACAAATAGTGTCGAATTCTTCTAGGAACCTCCGAAACCAAATCTGAATATACGTACAAGTCCAAAATTATTATACGGACCTATCGGAACAATCAAAATTTGATTCCGTGTCAGTTTACCAAAAGTCAAACCTTGGTCAACTCTTCCAACTTAAAGCTTCTAAAGCGAGAATCATTCTTCCAAATCAATCCCAAACCGCTCGAAAACCGAAAGAAACCTTACACACAAGTCTTAACACATAATATGAAGCTACTCAAAGTCTCAAACCAGTGAATGGAACGCTAAATCTCAAAACACCCATGGTATAAAAATAAAAATATTATATTATATTTTTAAGATAAATTTACGGGTTCTTATTGAGATTTAGTTTTGGGCCACCAATATCATTGAGCTGCCCCCGAATAAACCGTGCAAATTCATGAAAAGGACATATTATATGAACTCATTATCTATCTTTTGAACTGGCGCAAGAGGGAACTAATGGGCCTTCGGTACTTGTTACACCTCTCCATGTGAAACAATAATGCTGCACCGAACAAACCTCAAAACCACTAAAACGCTAGTCTGACGTGTGATTACTTCGGCAGCTGAATACTAGGAATAAGCATTTGGATCCAATTTAAAGGAGATAGGAAATTAAATCCCTATACTATGAGGATATAATTCCATTACATGATTTTCAGAGATGGCGGATGGAATTAGTAAAGTGTTGCCTGAAGATGTGATGATGTTTATTCTTATTAGGCTTAACGTGAAATCTCTCATACGACTCAAATGTGTTTCTAAAACTTTGTATACTCTCGTTCAATCATCGATGTTTATCAATTTTCATCTCAAACGGGCCACCACTGCCAAAGATGAATTCATTCTACTCAAACGATCCTTCCAAGAAAAACCCAACAAATTTAAAAGTATCTTGTCTTTTCTCTTTGGAGTTAATGACCATATTGATCTTAGACCTACTTCTCCTGATCAAGATGTACCATATCTCACCACCACTAATTCTTGTATTTTCCATCAAATATTGGGTCCTTGCCGCGGTTTAATTGTTCTTACCGATTCTGAAAGCATCGTCCTATTTAACCCAACAACTAGAAATCATAGGCTACTCCCATCTAGCAATTTTAATTGTCCATTGGGTTTCTATCATGATATTAAAGGTGTAGGGTTTGGCTTTGACTCGCTTGTGAATGATTACTAGGTTGTAAGAATTTCACAAGTTATTGGAGATCCTCCTTTCAATGATTATAATGTTAGAGAATGGAGAGTTGAGGTTTATGATATGATTACTGATTCTTGGAGAGACCTAGATCACGTTGATCAACAGTTGCCAAATTTGTGTTGGTATCCTTGTTCTGAGATGTTTTACAAGGGAGCCGTTCATTGGTTTGCAACGAACGATACTGTTTTGATTCTTTGTTTTGACTTAAGTACTGAGATTTTTCGGAATATGAAGATGCCTGATACTTGTGATTTTTTTGACGGTAAGTGTTATGGCCTTGTAGTTTTGGATGAGTCTTTGACATTGATTTGTTACCCTAATCCAGGGAGTGTGCCAAAACAAGGAAAAGAACTAACAGATATCTGGATAATGAAAGAGTATGGTGTAAATGAATCTTGGGTTAAGAAATACACAATTAGACCTCTTCCTATTGAATCCCCGTTAGCAATTTGGAGGGATCATCTGTTGTTTCTTCAAAGTAAAAGTGGACTTTTGATTACCTATGATCTTCATTCGGAAGAAGTCAAGGAGTTCAATTTGCAGGGTTTTCCCAAACGTTTGAGAATTGCAATTTACAAGGAAAGCTTGACACCAATTCCAAATGGAAGTGAGCTTCGTAGCCAATTTCAAAACTAGAGAGAAGATATAACTCCTTAAATTGATGACCTGTATTCTAAGAACTCTTTCTCCGTGAAGATTTTGGTAAGTAGTTTGTCCGTTAAAATCATTTAGTTGTCTCAAATGTGTACCATGTCTACATCTTTAAGACCTTCGCTTCGCAAGTTGAGTAAATGCTTTTCTTTCTACGTTCTCTCATATTCATAACAGAAAATATTAGTTTATTACAGTATCTCATTACCGGTAAATGTCAGTGGTGGAGCCAGAATTTCAATTTTATGGGTACTAATTCTAAAACGACTTCAAATATTAGTAATTGGATTCTAAATTTAATATTTGAGGCTAGGTTTTTCGTCATAGATTTGGTTCGTGATGCTTTGGAGAAGGCAAAATTGATTCAGGGGTGGCTTCGTGCAGCGCAATCCAGGCAGAAGAGTTATGATGCTAGGAAGGTTCACATTATGGCTTCCATGGAAGGTGAGAAGGTTCTTCTCCGAGTTTTGCCTATGAAGGGCATGATGAGATTCGTGAAAAAGGGAAAGTTAAGCCCTCTGTATATTGGTCCTTTCGAGGTGTTGGAGAGAGTTAGTGAAGTGACCTACAGACTTGCTTTGCCACCAAATT
The DNA here is from genome assembly GCF_001879085.1 of Nicotiana attenuata. Classification (NCBI taxonomy): domain Eukaryota; kingdom Viridiplantae; phylum Streptophyta; class Magnoliopsida; order Solanales; family Solanaceae; genus Nicotiana; species Nicotiana attenuata. The sequence continues at coordinate 41,623 of NW_017674568.1, forward strand.
TATCGGAAGTTCATCCGGTATTTCATGTTTCTATGCTTCTGAAGTACTATGAGGATTTGTCACATACGTTGGATTTCAGTCCAGTGCAGTTGGACAAGGATTTGACTTAAGATGATGATCTAGTTGCCATTTTAAATTATAAAGACCAGGTCCTATATGAGTTTCCACTGAGAATACTAATGTAACAGTAAGTAAAGAAGGCAGGGACTTTACGTGAAAAAATCCCTACTCAAGGGGATAAAAAAACCACGACCTACACTGGTAGGATTTCAACTTCAGTATGAGCAACTTTAAATTACAACCTATGCAATCTAAGAATTAAACTCTTAATCCCTCACACTTGTAATACACCTATTACAAGCCACTTTGCAATACACCTATTACAAAGACTTCAACTCATGACTAACTCTAGTCACGACACAAACACTAAGAGTTTATGATTTTACAAGGGGTTCCTAAATGATGCTTCTAGATAACAAAAGTAGGAATTACAATGAAGAACAATTACAAAGTTACAACTCAACTAAGGACATACACATTACTAGCTGTAGGAACTGGTCCGTAGTAGTGTTAAACTTTGTTCTTGATGCACTTGAGAATTTAATGCTTGAGAGTCAGATGCTTGAATGAATTCTCAAGTGTTCAAGTGATGTTTTGTTGTAATATTTTATATTAATACAACATAGATGACATCACTTGAATGATGTAATCACTTGGTAGGTCAAATGAAAAGTGACTGCAGAATTGTGTTGCACTGTGTTTGTGTACAGTGTAGGCAGTCACTTTTCAGCTGTAGACAGTTGACTTCGTACTGCTGTTAGGGAAACACAAGTGTATCAGGTCCCTGTGTTGATTCTCTATCTTTTGAAGTCATAGCAACTCACATAAGTTGGAGTCCGTTGATTTGAGATGTGTACCAAGTGTGTCAGGTTCTTTATCTAGTTCTTTGACAGTAAGTTTGTTAGATCATCAAAATATAAAGCTTAGGCATTTTAAACCCATCAATTTCCCCCTTTTTGATGATGACAAACTTAGAAATTGACAACACATGTTTAGAGCGAAATTAACCAGATGAAGTAACAAGAACCTCACAAGTTCCCCCTGACTCTATGCTTCCCCCTTAATCAGATCCCTGTTTCAATTATACTTCCCCCTTTTGCCATCATTAAAAATACACAAGCAAGCAATCAGCATAAAGAAGTCTAGTGGGACTAACTCATGCCACATATGTGCACACAATATGATATAAAAGAGAAACAGAGAAACATAAGCATTAAACAGCAAAAGAGGATAGTTTTTGTAAAATATATGTCTTTGCTATACAACAAAGGTAGAAATTGGACTGTTATCAGCGGGAGCAGTACAAGTACGTCCCATCAACACCACAAAAAAGAAACAAAAACAACTGCCAAAGTCATCAAAACAAAAACAAAATAATCCAGAAACTAGTCACTGAAGGGTTTGCCTAAGAGACACTAGGAGGAGAGGGCTTGGAGGCTGCAACAAGGGTGTTGATAACTAGATCTATTCGGGCATTTACCGATATTTGCTCGGTGAGTAGTTTCTCCTTCAGGTTCTCCACTTGTTGCCGACATTTTCTTTCGTCAGACGAGATATCTCCTCATTTGACCCTGGGGCCCCTTGGGCTTGCTGACTCTCCAGTATGGAATTCCTTGCCTTCAACTTTCGAATCTCCTCAGTAGCACATTTTTGAGCATTGATGAGCTGAGAGATTGTCGAAGTGCTGCCTACCCCTCCATTCTTTTCAATACATTCGCGTTCCTCCAAAGTAGTTTGAGAGAAGGTCTACTTCTTGGTCCCTATCTTAGACTGTCCCAAAGGCACTTTGAAGAACTCGAAGAAGCGCGTGAGAAGAAATCCATATGGAAGACCGTGGTTTCCATCCTGAAAAATTGCCACCTTTTGCATGTGCTCAATCATGATGGTAGGAAAATTTATAGCTTTAAACCCATCCAGTGCTTCCATAAGATACAAGTCAAACTTGGAAGTAATGGACCTTCTCTCACCATGGAGTAGAAGAACCTTGTTCACCATCTCAAACAATAACTGATAAACGGGGAGCAGAGCTTTTTATGAACCCGTTTCCCCTTCTGGACTGCACCTTCCTTCACAATAGCATGTCTGAAATTTGACCCACACACATTCTTCATAGAGAACATACCATCAGCAGGGACCTTAAGAATGTCCCCTAGTAGAGCAGCATCCAACAGAATATCAACTCCATTAACCAAAGCATATATATGATCAGTATCAACAAGAAAGAGGTCAAGATAGAAACTTTGGCTCTTGGCAATGATTGCATCTAGAGCAATATCATCTTGATCTTCTTCATCACTGGACTTCATACCAGGAGCCAAAATTTCCAAGGGCTCAACATCAAGGTGTGGAGAAGGAGCATGGTCGAAACTAACCTGGGAAGAGGATCCTTGACCTGTTTCCTCAGGAGATGGGTCAGGTCCTTTAAGGGGGGTCCCAGTAGTCTCTAGTCTCTGTTGGTGCGGAATTTTCAAAGAGCACCACAACTCTTTCTTCCTCTGACAACTATTTCTCTTTCCTCTGAGACGTAGGCACAGAAGAGATCACCCAATACACTATTCCGTCAGCATATATGGCCAAAATGTTTCCTTGTGCCCCTCATAATTGTCTCTTCTCCCATTAAACTAATCAACACTAACCTCTGAAACTTTTACTACCTGCGGCCTCTTTCTCTTGAGACTCCATGGGTGCCACAAACTCAAAAGTGAGAACAAGTGTAGACTAATCAACACTAACCTCTGAAACTTTTACTACCTGCGGAACTTTACTCTGTTCTCCACCCTTGCTTTGATCAGTGAGAATCTCAGGCGATAGAGAGGAAAGGTTATCGAATTTTGGGTTTTTGAGTTCTCAACATTTGGATTGAGAGAGAGGTCTAAGAGAATCACATGAAAACTAGAGGGTGTAGGAAAATCTGGTTTGGAAGTGTCCTCTACAGTGGTGGTTGAGAAAGGGATGGTGAGAGGTGGTTCACTAAAGGCGGAAGAATCAAGGGTTTTCTCTGGGGTTTTCCCAACTAAGGAGGAGATTATCGATTGTTCTTCATCCATGGTAGAGAGGAGTCTTGAAAGTTATGGAGAAGGACTGGAGAAAAGATATGATTGTTCAAGATGATGAAAGGGTTTTTAATGGGAGAAGAGACAATTATGAGGGAGAGAGAGAAACGGGTTCTACAATGTTTCCTTGTGCCCCATGAGATGAGACATGATCCTAGAAAGTGAGCCATTCCTAAAGTACTTTTCCTGTCCATAAGATAATCTGCATAGTCAGCATCAGCATACCCAATGAGATTAAAATTATAACCTGAAGGGTAATATAAGACTAGGTCCTGTGTTCCCTTAAGATATCTCAAAATTCTCTTAGCAGCCTTCAAATGAGATTCTTTGGGGTTTGAATGAAACCTTGCACGTAGCCCCATACTAAAAATAATATCAGGTGTGCTGGCAGTGAGATAGAGGAGAGACCCAATAATGCCTCTATACATGGTTTGATTTACATGAGAGCCAGATTCATCCATGTCCAATCGAGTGGCAGTGGCAATAGGAGTGTCAATCACCTTTGATGCTTCCATATCAAACATTTTCAGAAGCTCATTGATGTATTTTGTTGACTGATGAATGTACCCTTTGTGGACTGCTTTACTTGAAGACCCAAGAAGAAATTCAACTCACCCATCATGCTCATCTCAAACTCACTTCCCATGAGTTTGGCAAATTCTTCACACAGTGAGTCACCTGTTGCTCCAAAAATGATATCATCAACATATACCTGAACGATGAGCAAGTTCCTCCCTCGTTTCTTCAGAAACATAGTGTTGTCAATTCTTCCTCTAGTGAAGCCATTTTCTAAGAGAAACTTTGACAAATCTTTCATACCAAGCTCGAGGAGCCTGCTTTAATCCATACAATGTCTTTTCCAATTTAAACTCATATTTAGGGTGTTCATGACATTCAAAGCCTGGAGGTTGCTTTTCATAGACTTCTTCCTTAACAAATCCATTCAGAAATGCACTTTTGACATCCATTTGGAACAGAGTGAATACCATATGTGATGCAAATGCAATGAGGATTCTGATAGCGTCCATGTGCGAGTAACCGGAGCAAAAGTCTCATCGTAATCAATTCCTTCCTCCTGATTGTAACCTTGAACCACTAGCCTAACCTTGTTCTTTGTAGTGTTTCCATGTTCATCAAGCTTATTCCTGAATACCCATCTGGTTCCTAGGATTGTTCTATCTGAGGGTCTAGGTACCAGGTGCGATACATTATTCCTTTCAATCTGAAGCAACTCATCTTGTATGGCAGTGATCCAGTCTGCATCCTTTAGGGCTTCCTTGATATTTTTGGGTTCTATTTGGGAAAGAAAGGCTGAGTAGGCAAGTGAATTTCTGGCTTTTGATATGGTTTGCACTCCTGAATCTAGAGGGGTAATTATGTTGTCAAGAGGATGTGAGCTTTTGTGTTTCCAGTTGGCACTTGAGCCTCATTTGTAGAGGAGTTGGGTAGATCTAACTGATTCCCTTGCATTCTTCTCTCAGCTACCTGTGGAGTACTTTGAACTGCATCAAGCACTCTAACTTCAGTGGTTGTAATAGTGGTACCTGGTTCCTCTCCGGATGATGAGGAAGAGACTGCATTGCCTTCACTTGGCTCCTTCACTTGACTCATCATGTCTGTCTTTTCGTTTGTCATATCAATGACTTCACCTGGAACCAGCAAAGGCTCTACATCTTGACCATCCTTGTTGCTTTTCTCACTGGAGAGATAGTACTCGTCAAAGATTACGTGTACACTTTTCTCAACACACTGAATCTGCTTGTTGTATATCTTGTAGGCTTTACTCTGAGAAGAGTACCCCAAAAAGATACCTTCATCACTCTTGGCATCAAATTTTTCAAGCTAATCCTTTCCATTATTGAGAACATAACACTTGCACTAAAATGTTCTTAAGTGAGTCAGCTTGGGCTTCCTTCCATTCAGCAACTCATAAGGGGTTTTGTTTAGAAGAGATCTGATCATGTACCTGTTCACCAAGTAGCAGGCAGTGTTGATGGCTTCAGCCCAAAAGTTCTTAGCAATCCCACTATCGATCAGCATTGTTCTTGTCATTTCCTCTAGGGTTCTGTTTTTCCTCTCCGCAACTCCATTTTGCTAGGGAGTCCTTGGGGCTGAAAAGTTGTGAGTAATTCCATTCTTCAGAGACTGAACCCTGGCTTGGCAATTTTCTTTGAAATTCCCATTGTTCCCACAGTGGGTACACAACCAGTTATCGGATACAGTAATATATTTGCTATGAGGGTTGTAAGGAGTTCTCTCCCTTAGAAACCCTGTTCCCTGCCTGTTACCACCATTATTAACATACATGGCAGTAATAGCTCCAAGGACCAAGTCCACTTAAGGGACTTCTCAAGATCATTTTTTACTCTTTCCAGTTCTACTTAGAGCTGCCTATTTTTCTCAAGTTCAGCACACAAACTAGTTCTCACAGCATTTAACTCATTTTCAAGCCTAATGTGTGCCTCACTAGCTACCTCTTTCCCTTTTTTAGAATTTCCAAGCCTACACCCAGCTCCAAGTTCCTTTATAGTTTCCCTTAAGTCTACAATACTATTAAGAGGTCATCTCTCTCCTTCTCAATAACAGTCACTTTCTCCACTAAGGCATCCTTTTCTTTACTTAAATTCTCAATGGTTTCTTTCAAGTCAACTACTACTACCATCAGATCACCTCTTTCGTGTTCTACACTAATGATTTTCTCAGTTAGTACCTTCTTTTCATTTTCCAGATTATTTATAGATTCCTTCAAATCAACCATACAGACTATCAAGTCATCTCTAGTTTGCTCAGCATCTCCTAATTCTATGGTCAAGGCATCCTTATCATCTACAAGACTATGATAGGCATCGATTAATATATTGGCTAATGGCATGTGTTTCTTATGTGAGTAGGATTTTAGATTTCTCTGAATATCCCCAAAGTTTACCTCATCATTGTCATCATCTTCATCATCGTCTCAATTGAGCCATTAAAGTAAATATTGAATCATATTCATTTCCTTCACTTTCAACTACCATCATGGAACTATAACCTGCATCAGTTTCTTCTTCAGACTCACTTGAGGAATATCCCCATGCTGCAAGAGCTTGTTTCACAACGTTGTTAGCGGCATTCTTTCTTTTGAAGCAGTTGTCAGTAACCGGGTTCCTCTTGGCTGCTTTATCAGGGTTGTACTTGAAGTGTTCTTGCTTCAGGAGTGGACAATCTTTGATAAAGTGGCCTGACTTTCCACATTTATGAAAAAAGTCATAATTCTTTGGTCTGCTGGAAGTATTCCTCCATTCCTTCTGACCATTTTCTGAAATCTTTTGGTTAGGTAAGCCATGTCATAGTCCTCCTAGCTTGAGTCATTGCCTTCAGCTTTGATCACCAGGTTCTTTCCCTTCTTTGGTTCTCTTCTTTCACTGTCCTTCTTCTTCTTTATTTCGTAAGTTTTAACATTTCCAACTAGCTCATCTATAGCTAGGGCCTGCAGATCCTTTGCTTCAGTAATGGCATTCACTTTACTCTCCCATGAACTTGGCAGAACACTGAGAATTTTTCTTACAAGCTTGTTTCTAGGGATGATTTCACCAAGCGAGTGTAGCTCATTTATGATGGAAGTGAATCATGTGTGCATGTCTTGAATAGATTCATCGTCTTTCATCTTGAAGAGCTCATACTCAGTGGTGAGCATATCAATCTTTGATTGCTTTACTTGAGTGGTTCCCTCATGTTCCGTTTGCAAAGCTTCCCATATTTTCTTGGCTGATTAACAAGCTGAGATCTTGTTGTATTCATTAGGTCCTATGACACACACCAAAATTTTCTTGGCACGAAAATTCTTCTCCAGAACTTTCCTATCTGCATCGTTGTATTCTTTCCTGGTCTTTGGCGTCGTCACTGGAGGGTCTCCGACCTTCTTTGTTGGAACATGAGGACCATCATATATAATATCCCACAACTCAGAATCTTGTGCCATGATAAAATCATTCATTCTTGTCTTCCACCACCCATAGTATTTCCCATTGAACCTGGGTGGTCTATACGTAGACTGACCTTCTTCAAAATTTGGTGGAGCGACCATAAGGATCCTTCCTAGGTGTTAACCTTATAAAAAGAACCTGCTCTGATACCAATTGATAGAATATATGCGTCCATCAAATTATGTAGAGACCAGGTCCTATATGAGTTTCCACTAAGAAGGCAGAGAGTTTTTACGTGAAAAAATCCCTGCTCAAGGGGATGAAAAAACCATGACCTACACTAGTAGAATTTCAACTTCACTATGAGCAACTTTAGATTACAACCTATGCAATCTAGGAATTAAACTCTTAATCCATCACTAACTTGTAATATACCTATTACAAGCCACTTTGCAATACACCTATTACAAAAACTTCAACTCATGACTAACTCTAGTCACGACACAAACACTAAGAGTTTATGGTTTTAAAAGGGGTTCCTAAATGATGCTTCTAGATAAGCAAAGTAGGAGTTACAATGAAGAACAATTACAAAGTTACAACTCAACTAAGGACAACACAATACTAGCTGTAGGAACTGGGCCGTAGCAGTGTTAAACTTTGTTCTTGATGCACTTAGGAATCAAATGCTTGAGAGTCAGATGATTAAATGAATTATCAAGTGTTCAAGTGATGTTTTGTTGTAATGTTTCATGTTAATACAACATGGATTACATCACTTGAATGATGTAATCACTTGGTAGTTCAAATGAGAAGTGACTGCAAAACTGTGCTGCACTGTGCCAATGTACAGTGCAGGAAGTTACTTTCCAGCTGTAGACAGTTGACTTCGTATAGCTGTCAGGGAAACACAAGGGTATCAGGTCCCTGTGTTGATTCTCAATCTTCTGAAGTCATAGCAACTCACATAAGCTGGAGTCCGTTGATTTGAGATATGTACCAAGTATGTCAGGTTCCTTATCTGGTTCTTTGACAGTAAGTTTGTTAGATCATCAAAACGTAAAGCTAAGGTATTGTAAACCCATCATGGTCCTTTTGAGGTGTTGGAGAGAGTTGGTGAAGTGTCCTACAGACTTGCTTTGCCACTAAATTTATCGGGTGTTCATCCGGTATTTCATGTTTCTATGCTTCCGAAGTACTATGATGATCTGTCACATGCGTTGGATTTCAGTTCAGTCTAGTTGGACAAGGATTTGACTTAATATGATGATCTAGTGGCCATTTTGAATAGGCAGGTTCAAAAGCTGAGGTTGAAGAGTATTGCATCAGTGAAGGTTCAGTAGAGAGGTCAACTGGCCGAAGAGGCGATTTGGGATACCGGGTATGATATGTGAGCAGATATCCTTACCTTTTTATATCCCATATATGGTTCTAAACTTGTTCAAGTACGGACGTTTGTTTAGGAGGGGGGAGGGGGGAATGAAACGACCCAGTTGATCATTTTATGTCTTGGAGCATTGTTCCCCTATTTGATGTTTCCTATATGCTTTTTTGTTGTTTTGTGTCTTGAGCGGATGTTTGGTTTTGTTTCAAAGAAGTTTTAAAGTGAACTTGAACATTTAGTTCCAAGGTTGAAATCTTAAGTTATAAGAGCTGGCCGAGGTTTGACTTTATTGTAAACTACACCGTATGTTTTGGTGGTTTCAATAGGTTCATATAGTGATTTTTGACCTAGAATTATGTCTGAATTTAAAGTTGGAGGTTCCGAGGTTTATTTGGCCCTTTTTTGGCGAATGTTGAAAATTTAAAGATTGGATGAATCATAGGTTTAACGGGGAGTTGACTTTGAAGCTACCGAGGTCGGATTATAGTTCTGGGGCTTGGAATATGTTTGTTATGTTATTTGTGACATGTGTGCAAAATTTGGGGTTATCCTGAGGTGGTTAGACGTGGTTCAACATGAGGTTTGGAAGTCTAAAAGTTGGTTAGTTTATTAATCTTTAATTGAGTTGTGATTCATAGTTTTGATGTTAATTTATGCGATTTAAGACCTCGAGTAGGTCCGTGTTATACTTTGGAACGGTTTGGTATTATTAGAGAGGGTCCCGGGAGGCCTAGGGTGAGCTTTGGATGGGTTTCAAATCATTTGAGGTTGAATTGGATGATCAAGTCTACTGTTTTTGCACCTGCTAGCTTTGGTCCATAGGTGCAGGCCTGCAAATGCGGACATGAGGCCGCATATGCGAGTTTGGCTAGGATCAGGGGTGTCCGCAGATGCGGTAGTTCTTGCACAGGTGCTCTATTTATAGCACAAAAATAGCTCCGCACAAGTGGATTTATGTTCTCAAAAAACGAAGGGGAGGGGCTTAAGTGGATTCCACATCTGCGAGGTATTTTTTGCAGATGTAGTGTCACAGAAGCGACATTTTGACTGCAGAATTGATAATCGCTTGGAAAAACTAATTTAATCGAGGGTTTGGTATAATTTATTGTAATTTAAGATAGAAAGCTTAGAATGGGGCGCTTTTCACTACTTAGATTAAGGTAAATATTCTTAACTCGGATTTGATTATTGTGCATGATTGTATCTTTGATTTTGGAATCGATTGATGAATCAATAAGAGAAAAATTGGGTGTTTTGAAAAAACTCTTCTAACGTAATATATAGGGATTTGAATCTCGATTTAGAGTCGATTTTGGATGAAACTTGTATATTGGACTTGTATTCAATTGGGTAATCGAGATTTGTGAATTTTTTTGTGTTGCGAGGAGCGGGCTCAGGTTGACTTTTTGGTTGATTTTTTCTAATTCGAGATCGATCGAAGTGTTATTACTTGGAGTCAACTTCTATATTCGTGTTTGATGTTATCAATTTGTGTTTTACTAGATTCGAACCTTTTGGAGGTTGATTCGCGTGGGAAGGACTTTTTGGAGTACTGATTCGCGCGCTTTCATGTAAGTAACATGTCTAATTCTGGTTTGAGGGTAATTTTCCCGTTGGTTATGATATTTGAGATATATTTGGGGCGACGTACATGTTACGTGACGGGTTTATGTGCGTACACCGGGGCTATTCATGATCCAGATAGACGTTAGGCTATTTTGTGTCTTGTTCTGCGATCATGCATCGTAATATCCATGTTTTCTCTATGTGTATGACTACTTGAGATATTATTCATGCTAGCAATCATGTCTAGGCTATGTGCTTATCTGTTTGAGACATGATAGGGATATTCTTGCTATTTTGAGAATTTTGCCTTAATTGTACTTATATCTCAGTCATGATGCTATATCCACATATTATATCACTATCTCAGTGCCTTCTTTTTATGCTATCTGACATGCTATTAATGCCCTTATATGTATGACACTGTTTGAGCTGAGTATTGTGAGATGTGAATATATGATACTTGAGCGGCTAATGACTGAGCTTGGGCTATAAAGCCGATTTGATATTGATTATGAGGAGACGCGTACATCTGGCCCCACCTTGGGCTAAGTAATATTGATTATGAGGTGACGCATGCGCCAGGCACCAAGTTGGAATATGTTATATTGATCGTTAAATTAGATCAGATCAGCGCTTGGGAAAGGACCTACCCCTCTAGAGTCAGGTAGTAACCGTAGGCGCAAGCACAAGGTTATACATGTTCTTGTGTGAGGGACTCATGATAGGTACCTGTATAGTGCTAAGTGTTATTGTTGTTGTGTGTGATGTCCCTAGGTCCATTGTTCCTTAGGGAAATGCCTACCTTCAGGAGAAGATTGCCGAATGAGTTTCAAACCTATCCACTTCGATTCCCAATATATTTAGGGGAAGGGGCCTTGTCGGCCACCGCTTGCTGACAACATGCTGAGATATGACATACTTGTTGATTTAATTGTGATATTGTTGATTTTAGCATGCATACTTGCCATGTAGGTACTAGGATGTATTCCTTCCATCATGCTTATTGGTACTTGATGTCCTTATTTAATGTATTGGAATTAGAATCACTGTTAAATTGAGGAAACCATGTTTAGATGACTTTTGTGAAAGAATTTATGCCTTAATTTCTATTCTTGAAAATCATGCCTATTTCTTCTACACAAAAATGTTGGATTTAATATTTGCCGAGCTAGTCGTTGCTTTTAGCCCGAGGATCAGCTTGCTACCTATTGAGTACTTGTGGTTGATTGTACTTATACTATACTCTACATTTTATGTGCAGATCTAGGCGCTGCCAAGAGGAGAGATTGCTAGGGCATGACCGATGTCAACTTGGGAGATTTCGAGGCAGCTGTTGTTCTGTTCGCATGCATTGAAGTCCCTTCTCTCTTGGATTATGTTATTACTTTTCTATCTTTCAGACAATTATATTTTGGGAGCAGACTTCGTATTTAAACTGTATAGTGCTCATGTGCTAGTTGACACTAGATCAATGGATGGCTTTAGTTGTATTATTGCTATTGGCTCCCATTATTTATGATTAGTTAACTGCTTAGACTGTTTAATTATGTTAATTGAATTTATTCATGCTTGTTAATTGTTGGCTTTCGTAGCACGCGATGATAGGTGCCGCCACGACTCCGGTAGATGTTTGGGTCGTGACACACTACGAACTTTCCTTGATTTTTTTTCTTTACCATCAAGTATATTGTTTAAAGTTAATCTCTTTCTCGTTTGTACTTGCTTCTTCGATGCACCTTTGTGATTATCCACGCTCGGGTATGCACCATTGAATATGAAATTTTTACTTTAGCTCTCTATTTTATCCATTACTTTCTCATGATTGACTCATTTATCTTTAAGCTAATTTCAACTTTTCTCCATTAGTTCATATTCATCTAACTGGTGGATTTTGGTATCCACATTTTTGATCTCCAGAATTTTAGTCAATGTCATACTGTTGAGTATTGAAATTTTGATGATTAATAAAATTTGTCTAACTACTCAAAGAACCAGGTCCTCAATGTAGCTGCTTAACTTTTGTGAAGAACCAGCTTCTCAGGTTAAAGGATCAACTTTTCATGATTGATACTTGTACGTTTATACAAGACAATAACTTTATCTCAAAGTTACCATGCCCGAGTTTGGTGGAAGATGGCTGCTGCAAGTGATAAGGGTCGTTGCTAAAAAAGATATGGATAAGTCAGTTAGAGACAAAAGTCCTAAAAAAAAGAGACAAAAGCCCTAAAGCTTATGGAATCCTTGGAACAGAAGGAGTCCTATCAAAGAGGAAGCTAACTATGAATAGGAATCCTAGAAGATCACAAGTCGTGTTTAAATAGGATTGAGTTTGGACTTCTGAACTATCCTTTTACATGTCAACAACAGAGCCATAAAGTGGTTCACTTGTGTTGAGTACTAGTCCTGTACTCTTTCCGAGTTAGTCTAGTAAATGTGTTTTAGGAAATTGAGTTGTAATCAAGTGTTATAAACAATTAGTGAGTTGGAGTGAGTGTTTGATTTTACAAGTTAGAGTCACTTGTGAATCAAATAGGAGTAGAAGGAGTACTGGAGAGTATTTAATTACAGTATTGTAATTGATACAGTTTGGCTCATTGTTCTAGTGGAGTTGGAGCTGAAAATCCTACTTGGTAGGTCGTGGTTTTTTCACCCTTTGATCCGGGTGATTTTCCACATAAAAATTACTATGTTCATTTTATTGCTTTTTTACTTTTCACCTAAGGCACACGGTAAAAAACCAAGTTCTTTAGCAATTCATACAGACACTCAAACTAACAATTGGTATCAGAGCGGGTTCTCTTATATACACGGTTAACACCTAGAGATCTTGGAAGAAAGATGAGTGCTCCACCTGGAATTAATGAAGGACAATCAACTATCAGACCACCCCTGTTCAATGGAAAATATTACAGTTGGTGGAAGCAAGAATGGAAGATTTCTGACTGCTGAAGACTATGAACTATGGACCACATAGTAAACTAAGGCCTTATAATTCATACTAAGCAAAATGCACAAAGTGAAACAGTTTCTAAGGACTGAATTTGTGGGAGCAGATTTCAGAATGATGGAGAAGAATGCAAAGGCTAAGAAAATCATTATATGTGGACTTGGTCCTGATGAGTACAATAGAATTTCTATGTGCTCTAATGTGAATCAAATTTGGGATGCACTCCAAACCGCTCATGAAGGAACGAATCAAGTTAAGAGATCAAGAATTGAACTACTTATGAGAAACTATGACTAGGTTCACTATAATAACCAATGAACTGAAATCAATTGGAAAAGTATTTACCACTGAAGAGTTGGTTAGCAAAGTCCTAAGAATCCTTCTATCTTCATGGGAATCAAAAGTCACTGCAATCCAGGAAGCCAAGGAACTGGAAAAAATGTCACTTGATGAGTTGGTTGGAAACTTAAAAACTCATAAAAAGAGAAATGTGGAACTACGTAAAGAAGATCCAAAGAAGGATAAGTCCTTGGTCCTTAAGGCATCTGAGGATGATGAATCTGACTATGATGATCGTGATCTAGCAATGTTTGCCAAGTTCAAGAAGATCGAATTCCAAAAGTGCATCCAAAAGAGAGACTGGTAGTAAGCACAACCAGATTGACAAATCTAACTATGATGGTTGTTACAAGTGTGGCAAGCTAGATCACATGGTAAAGGAATGCCCAATGTGGGAAATCGAGCAAAGGAAAGAACGAGCTGAAAAGGAGAAACAGGAGAAGATGATAAAGAAGGGTTCCAATAAAGGAAAAATCCTAAGCAAAGGATTTACTGAAGCTATGAAACAGGCATTCTTGGCAGCAAATGAGGGTAGTGGGAATGATCAAGAGGAAGAAAAGGAGGATGAGGCTATTAGCCTCTATGCTGTGATCGGTGAACATCAAGTTGTAAAGACAGAACCCCCAGTACAACTTGGGATGGACATTGGAAGACCTCCTTTGTTTGATGAACTCCACTATGATGAATGGAAGCCGTGGACCAATTCCCTCAACCAAATTGGATGGTGAAGGTAACAAGTGCAACAAAAGAGAAGATGAATACAATGAGGAAGATCGTTAGCTAGTTCAGAAAATACCAAAGCAAAGGATTTGCTCTACAGAAGTCTGTCTAGAAACACCCTCTTCAGAGTTTCCTCTTGCATCTCTGCTCATGATATATGGAGGACATTGGAAACTGATTTTGGGAATGAAACATTGAAGTGGCTTTGGTGGCAATTAAAGAACCAAAAATAGAGGAAGATGTGATAGGAATGATGGCATGAGTGATTCAGAAACCGAAGATGAGACAAGCCAGGTAAGTATATATGACGTGAAATAAAATATTCATGCTATGTCCAAAAAGCAACCGATGGCCATAATTGTAACCTTAATGAATGAAATGGATAAATTAAGTAATGGAAATGATTTTCTAATCAGTAATCTTTCTTGTGTCAAACTCGACATCAAAGAGCTTGAATCCGACAAATCCAGTTTAGAGAAACAGGTCAAAGACCTTAAGAACCAGGTTCTTGAACTAACTTTTGAGAATGAGAAGTCTCCTGATATATATATATATATATATATATGGCAAAAGCAAAATGAGTGATCTGCATGATAAGCTTGAAAAGGAATTAAAAATTGCTAATTTCTATAAAGCTGAATGTAGAAATAAAGTCCTGCATGAGAACCTAGAATGGCTAATTATGAATTCTCTAGACTAAGCAAATGGCATAGATCTTCTGATGCCTTAAATTGGCTGAATGAAAACTAACACTAACAAATCTGGAATTGGCTACAGAAAATCTGTCCCTAAGTTTGACCCAAAGTATGTTGAAATTTCTGATAATAAAATGTGCACTCATTATGGAAGACTAGGACACTTTAGAGACACCTGTCCTGTCTTAATCCATGATCAGTTTAGAAACACCTTTGGTATTACTAAAAATGTGCAGAAGGAAGAGGAGCCAATGGTTAATCCTCCCGTTCATACTAAGTGGATTAAGGTTAACAAGAAAATAACTTCTAATCCTCTTCCCTTCTGGGAAAGAAGGAATCTGATTCATCCCTTTTCAAATAAAAAGGGACCCAAACTAGTTTGAGTTCCCAACACTAACTTGTGAATTTTGGTGCAAGCTAAGGTGAGAGGAAACAATCAGGACTGGTATCAAGACAGTGGATGCTCAAGACATATGACTGGAGAAAAGAAAAATGTTCTCTCACTGACAGACTTCCAAGGAGGGAATATGTCATTTGGTAATGGGAAAAAGAGCCAGATAACATGTATTGGTAAGATTGATCAGTCATTCTCTCATGATATAAAAGATGTATATTATGTGATAGGTCTTAAACACAATCTTCTTAGAATCTCTCAAATGTGCGACAAAGGAAATGAGGTATAATTCAATTCCCAGATTTACACTTTCACTAAGCTTGATACTGATAAAATTGCGCTAAGGGGTAAGAGACATAACAATGTCTACAAGATATCGATTATGTCACTTCCCCAGTGTGAGAACACATGCTTGAGTGTAGTGGAAGATAATCCAGTACTATGGTATAGAAGATTGGCACATGCCAGTCTCTCTCAACTCAATAAGTTGGCAACTAAACTTGGTCCTTGGGCTACCTAAAGTTAAATTCACCTCTGACAAAGTATGGGATGCATGTGTTAGAGGGAAACATGTTAGATCATCCTTTAAATCTAAGAAGTTTGTAAGGACTTCTGAACTCTAGAACTCCTTCACATGGATCTACGTGGACCAATGAGAATAAGGAGCAGATGAGGTAAGAGGTATATGTTTGTGATTGTTGATGATTTTTCTAGGTATACCTGGACTTTGTTTTTGGGATCCAAAGATGAAACCTTTGGTGTTTCTCTATATTTGTCAAAATGATTCAACAAACGATAGGATGTAATGTTTTAAGTATAAGAACTGACCATCGAACTGAATTTGAAAATTCAAAATTTCTTGAGTTCTGTGGATCACATGGGATTGACCATAATATCTCTGCACCTAGAACTCCACAACAAAATGGAGTTGTAAAAAGAAAGAATAGAGCTTTAGAAGACATGGGGAGGACCATGTTTATTGCTAGTGGACTGCCTAAGAGCTTCTGGGCTGAGGCAATCAATACTGCTTGCTATCTACTAAATAGATGCATGGTCAGATCCATTCATGAGAAAACTCCCTATGAGTTACTTCGAGGAAGAAAACCCAACATCACTCATCTAAGAGCCTTCAGGTTCAAATGTTTTATGCACAATAATAGGAAAGAAGCTTTAGGTAAGTTTATGACAGAAGTGATGAGAGAATTTTCTTGAGTTTCTCTCTACATAGTAAGGCATATAAGGTTTTTAATAAAAGAACTATATGCGTGGAAGAAAATATTCTTGTTATTTTTTATGAATACAACAATTTGGCTAGGAAAGGTCTGCAAGATGAAGATTATGACATAGGATTCACTGGTGATGGAGATATAAAGGAATATGATGAAGATGGATCTGAAATTGAAAGTGATCATGAGGAACTAGAAGAAGATAGAGCTACTCTATCTGTTAATCAGAATGATGAAGCCACGCCTACTGAAACTGTTGTCGCGCCCCTTTTTTCCTCCTCACAGAGAACATCCGGGTTTCGACATTCATGAGGGAACAACTCTTTTCCTTTGAAAATTGGGTATTTTGAAGAGCCGCCACCTAACGGATTATGGTGCGTTAGGGAACTTGAGAAATTAATTCATGGACTAGTTTGCATCACTAGAGATTTAGGGTAAGGGCTCGAAATAACCTTGAGGGGAAGGTGTTAGGCTGTCACGACCCAATTCTCAAACCCAGTCGTGATGGCACCTCTCGTGAAGACGAGGCCAGCCAACTAACCCAACTTATCTTTTTAGAATAATTAACATTAATAAGCATCTTTAATATGACTAAATAACCACAGTCTAACATTAGATCTCTTTAATAAGTGCAGAATAAAACCCAAACACAGCCCAAACCGGGGTGTCACAAGTCACGAGCATCTATCAGAAAGTAAATCCACTACAAAGTCTAATGTATACAAAACCGGAATAACGAACAAGGAAAAGAAAAAATGGTGCTGCGAACGCTGGCAGTCACCTCTTTGACTCATATAACTCTGCCTCTGATCAGCCAAAACCCGCTACCGGGTGAATAAATACCTGCATCTGCACGCGAGGTGCAGGGAGTAAAGTGAATACTCCAACTCAGTGAGTAATAAAGGTAAATAACAACTGAGCAGTAAGAAATCACGTAAAGCACACCATCACCCAAATGGAAGCAGGGTAAACTCCTTTGAGAAAACAGTGAAGCGGTGAAATCTTTAGAAATATTTGGCTCAGTGTAAAGCTCCTTTTAAAAATGATCTTTTCAACGGTTATGAAATGATTTCAAATAGTTAGTGCCGATAAGCACAAAAATCCGCCCCTCGGGCACAAATACCACGGTATGACAGGTAAAAAGACAAGTAAGTAGGCAAATGAGCACATAAAAGTCCTCCACTCGGGCAATATCTCAAACAGTACCATCCCCTCGGGCTCACTCTCAGATCACTCTGCATAGTATCATATAGTAACCGCTGCGGCGCGCAGCCCGATCAACATCTCGCTGCGGTTGCAGCCCGATCCATCGCTGCGGCGTGCAGCCCGATCCATCGCTGCGGCATGCAGCCCGATCCATATGGGTACCCGCGCTCACTGTGGGGGTGCAGACTCCGGAGGGGCCCCTTACGGCCCAAGCGCAATATCAAGCCATCTCGTGGCATCAAATCTAGGCCCTTGGCCTCATACCAGTATCAGTATAACATTGCTGCGGCGTGCAACCCGATCCGTATATATATATATATATATATATATATATTGCTGCGGCGTGCAGCCCGATCCAAAAGTATCCTCACAATACAGGCCCTCGGCCTGACTCAGTCAACAAAATCATATAAGCCACTAAGGCAACAGTAAAACATGATGCTCAGCCCAAATATTGTTAGAAATATCATTTCAATTGTTAAAGTAAAATAAACTTGGCTGTCTTAAAACAGTGGACGATACGTGACTGAGTTCAAGAATATAATTAAAACAGTGAGGAATTATCAACAACAATTCCCGAAAGGTTCGAATAGCTGGCACGAAGCCCAAATATGGCAATCAGCCCAAATTATGATGATAACAAGTAAACTTCAGTCAAATACGCAGTAAAATATCAAACGGGACGGACCAAGCCACAATCCCCAGTAGTAAACAACCCCGCGCTCGCCATTAAGCGTGTGTTTCACCTCAACATAGCACTACGTTGTGCAAATCCGGGGTTTCAAACCCTCAGGATATCATTTACAATCATTACTCACCTCGAACCGGCGAAATCTCTAGCTCGCGACGCCTTTGCCCCTCAATTCGGCCTCCACGCGCGTCGAATCTATCCAAAACCAGAACGAATACGTCACAATATGCCAATGAACAATACCCAATCAAAAACAATCGAAAAATATCGAAATTCACGAAATCTGGAAAACCCGAGTCCCGAGCCCACTTCTCGAAAAATCAGAAAATTAACATCACCGGATTCCTGATCTCGCCATGAGTCTATACATACCAAAAACTCTCAATTCGGACCACAATATGCCCCTCGAATTCCAATTTAAAATCTTAAAATCCCAAGCCCTAGTTTCTTTCAATTTAGCTAAATTCTCAAGAATTTCAAGGATAATTCCATAATATAATCGTGTTTTTAACTCATAAAACTTACCTCCAGTCAATCTCCTTCGAATCCCTCTTCAGATGCTCCCAAGTAGCTCCCAAAATGCTCAAAAATTGAGGAAAATGGGTTTGGGTTCACGGATGAAATGTTATTTTAAACCCTTCTGCCCAGACTTCATTTCCGCTTCTGCGATACTTTTACCGCTTCTGCGGTCACCGCTTCTGCGGTACTTCTCTCGCTTCTGCGGAATTACACTGTTGCGCTCAGGTCCGCTTCTGCGGTCCATATCCGCTTCTGCGGTCCATATCCGCTTCTGCGGATGCCGCATATGCGGACCACCATCCACTTCTGCGGAAGTCTTCCCAAGGCCAAGAATTCGCACCTGTGACTCCCTCACCGCATCTGCGGAGCCGCTTCTGCGGCCCTTTCTCCGCAGATGCGGAAATACCAGATATCAGCAAACCAGCTATCTCACAAATCCTAAATCTATCCCGATGGCCATCCGAAACCACCCCGAGGCCCCCAGGACCTCCACCAAAAGCACCAACACATCCTAAAACCTCATTCAAACTTGTTTCAATCACCAAAACACCTCAAACAACACCAAAACCATCAATTCACATCGAATTCAAGCCTAAGTTTCCCAAAAACTTCCAAAACACGCATTTGATCAAAAACCCAGCCAAACGACGTCCAAATGACCTGAAATTTTGCACACACATCACAAATCACATAACGAAGCTACAGCAACTCTCAGAATTCCATTCCAAATCCTGGATCAAAATCTCGCCTACTAACCGGAAATCGCCAAAATACTAACTTCGCCAATTCAAGCCTAATTCTACACCGGACCTCCAAAACCAATTCCGATCACGCTCCTAAGTCACAAATAACCTAACGAAGCTAACCAAATCATAAAAATTCCGATCCGAGCTCATATACAAATAAGTTAACTCTTGGTCAAACCTTTCAAATTCAAGGCTTTCAACTGAAACTGTTCTTCCAAATTCATTCCAAATTTTCCTGAAAACCAAAACCAACGATCTACATTAGTCATAACACATAACACGGGGCAAGTCATGCCCGAGAACTGGCGATCAAAGTGCAAAAGCTCAAAACGACCGGTCGGGTCATTACATCCTCCCCCACTTAAACACACGTTCGTCCTCGAACGTACTCAAAGTTGTTTTAAAAGCCAACCAATAGCTGGATAACCTTTCCATGCATATACCCGGGGGTGATCCCACATCACCCTATCTCATATATGTCCGATAACACATTTTAACTGAAATCAAATAATCCAGCCTAGCCCATAAATCATAGAACCACATTGCACTTTCCGAAATCATACACAAGATCAGAACCTCACATCTATATTCAGAATAAGCCCGAACCAGCTGTAATAACCCATACCTGTTACCTCAGGTGCAACTATATGATATACCACATGACTCAGACACTTGAAACGATAACTTCTATTCATAGCAGCTGCACACAACACCTGAATACCGGTAGAAAACCTCTTATCAACTAAGGTCTTACTCCAACTCGTCTATATACTGCTAATGATAAATGAAACATGCAATAAACCGTAACCATCTCTCAGGTCAACCATTCATGAAGTCACTTCCCTTTTGGCTAATACCACAGCAGATTTCTGCGCTGAACCTCGATATTATCCTTCCAACAAACTGAAATCAAATTCGTTTGCATTCATTAATGACCCCAACGATCACCTCGAACCCAACACACCTCTTTGGCGACATGACATATCAATACAGGCCTAAGCCACAACTTACATAATTCGCGCACCATTAAGAAACAGTCTGAACATCCTCAAATCTGAAAATGACCCCAGACGAAAGAGCTGTACCTCAAGCTCATCAATACCATCACCACACAAAGCTGAGACCCGGTCTCACACCATAGTAATAGAACCTATGAATCTACCCCGAAAGGTCATATCTCCACATAGCTTCGCTGCAATGCGCGATCCTATCCAAACACTGCTACACATGGAACACTTCAAGTCACTATGCTCAAAATCGACAGCCACGCACAATTTGATGTCGGGAACCAAAACAAATCATTACACCCACGGTGAAACAAGTAACACATACCACGCAAATCTAATAGAACATATCCGATACGCCATTCACCGAGCAACTCCCCATTACTCTTCCCGCTCGACTTCCATTATGAAATTCCGATAGAACCGCACCATAGGTGCCTATAACCAGCAGATCGTAACGTCTCACAACACTGAAAGATAACTCATAGATCCCCCTAATTTCTAATAGCTCATTAACAACCGAATCAACACATCCCTCGCCAGCAGCAACTCGAAGTCAACAAGCCCTCTCGATGCCGGACACATATCCATATAGGTCTCCCAATGGACTACACATTAACTCTACTTACCCACAATAGATAAATAATCCTTCGAAGGTTCACAATGACTGAATCATAGTGCATACTAACATCTGACTAACTTACCCATATTTTGTCATCCACCACCACGAGCTAACCTGTATATGAGAACTTCCAATCTCCAAGTCCATAAAACACACGAATTACCCTATCTGATCCCAATTTCACCACTCGCATATATACCGCACCTCTAGTACTCAATTATTCCACGAGAGATACTCTAAGATTCTTCCGTGCTGCCAAGCAAACTCGAATATCAACAGCCGATCTGACAAGGAGTGCTCCACTACTACCGAAGTACCATCAACTTAATCACATTGCCTCTTTCTGGAACATATACCCTCGTAAAATCACCTCACTCAGCATTACCGTTTTCCTTAGTCATCTGAAGATCATTTCTCAAATCATCTGAAGCTCATTTCTCTAATTATCTGAATGGTGACCTTATACACGCCAATCTCAATCCTACACAACATATCACATGTGCCATACCATCC
This sequence comes from Nicotiana attenuata, assembly GCF_001879085.1. Lineage (NCBI taxonomy): Eukaryota > Viridiplantae > Streptophyta > Magnoliopsida > Solanales > Solanaceae > Nicotiana > Nicotiana attenuata. Next base: position 63,213 of record NW_017674568.1, read on the forward strand.
AAGGATAACAGGATAACATTTATCTCCCTTCCAAGCCACAGACATCTACGCACTCAACTAGCCAAGAACTTCCATTGATCCCATCTAGAAGAAAAATCATTACACATCCCATACCTCTCATATTCATAGAAAATACACCGCTCCAGCCACGGTAGAAATCAACAAGAACTTTTCCAATTCCGTTTGCACAAATTAAACTGCTAGGACTGAATCCTTCTAACTAGACCAAGCTAAGCAAGCCATCAAAACCCTAGAGCATTGCTACAAAATAGCTGTAAGAACTCATTACCTCGAACACACACAAGGAATTAATCATATCCTTACCATACCGATTTGGTCTACTATCAATATACCCCATCTATCTAAATTCCTTCTGATTCATTTTCAACTTGATGCTCCCTCTTGTTGTAGTACCACAATCTCTCAATTCCCGGATTACCACCCGAGACCCCAGTATAAAACCACACTGACTAAGATCCATAAGCCGCTGAATACTCTCTCACATATTCCCTGAAGCACCACATTCCAGAATACTTTACTCTGAAGAACTTCCTGCGAATCTAAATCTGTTTCTTTTACTTTCCTGATACTCATACATAGAATCCCACAATTAACATAGAAATACCACAAGTCTTGACATCTTCCAATGAAACTCAGTTCCTAACCACATATGCAACTTTAGAACACTCAATTGATACACGCAAACTCTTGAACACATTAGAACCATTCCCGCAAATCACTCACTCTTATTCAAACTGCAATTTACCTGACCCAACGAACAGAACCACCCGTGCCTCATTGGCACTCCAATACCGCAGAATGAAATCCTCATCCCAATACAACCAAGTAACTTCCTGCTCCATGCACTGAGCATTCCTTACCAACCACAACTTAAGACATTCCGTGATTCTCATACCCTATGAAGCATCATATAACTTTGTCAACATTTTTCCTTTACTCGAGCCATAGCTAATTCACACGCAAGCCTCAAACTGGAACCAACATAGCACCTAACCATGCAATCAACTGCTCACAGCAGACTCCCCCACTTGGCTCGAAGCCATAGATCAAGATACACTCTATAGCTCATAACACTTTTACCCTATTGATGCCACAATAACATAGTGAGATTAAACTCAAATCATTTATAAGTTGTGAAAACACAGATCATCTCGTACTGTAATTCTTCTAAAATTCTTGCATTCATTCCCGGAACAGCTAAGCGCACTCTCTTAAGCGACCCGAAATTCCAAATTTCAACACATACCTTTCACTTGCACATGAAATCTCCTAATATATACATAAGGATCACACCACTTCAGAACACTTCGCAGGAGATAACCCACCTGCTTCGCTTCAATATAACCTTTCTGTATACCTTCCACCGCCATACACATTACTTAGCTACTTAATCTTCCTGAGTCTGAACTCGTACCGCAATATAAAATCTACTTCACTCCCAACTAGGAGACACGAAAGATTTCTTCACGCGCCCATAACTCGGAGCTACACATCCAATCACAATGGAAATCATACACTTAATAGTTCATCTACCATCCAGCAGACCTTCCTCGCCACTTCCAAGTCACATAGATACATCTCGCAGTACTAATACACTCTTTACATAGCTACTCAGCCGTCACTTCCACTAATAAGGACAATACCGAACATGTAAGTTCAAAACACTTATTCACACAATCAATACGTCGGTGCTCAAGCCATAGGCAAAGATCCGGCCTACAATCCTCCAGACTGGCCCAACATCAAGCTCACACAGATCTTATCTCGCCCCTTGATCGGGGAATCACAAGCCATCAAGGCACATCTGATACGAACGCGTGGAAGGAATTTCAAGAGTTACATTTCAAGCTGAATCAAGGACGCACGATAAGAATTCCAAGAATGTGAAGTTTTCCTAAAGGTTCTGCAGCCTCTCGGGGATAAATACAGACGTCTCTGTACCGATCCGCGGGGCTCTACTAAACCTGCTCATGACTCGAGAGACCTAGTAACGTAGGCTCTGATACCAACTTGTCACGACCCAATTCCCAAACCCGGTCGTGATGGCGCCTCTCGTGAAGACGAGGCCAGCCAACTAACCCAACTAATCTTTTTAGAATAGTTAACATTATTAAGCATCTTTAATATGACTAAATAACCACATTCTAACATTAGATCTCTTTAATAAGTGCAGAATAAAACCCAAACACAGCCCAAACCAGGGTGTCACAAGTCACGAGCATCTATCAGAAAGTAAATCCACTACAAAGTCTAATGTATACAAAACCGGAATAACGAACAAGGAAAAGAAAAAATGGTGCTGCGAATGCTGGCAGTCATCTCTTTGACTCATATAACTCTGCCTCTGATCAGCCAAAACCCGCTACCGGGTGAATAAATACCTGCATCTGCACGCGAGGTGCAGGGAGTAAAGTGAATACTCCAACTCAGTGAGTAATAAAGGTAAATAACAACTGAGTAGTAAGAAATCACGTAAAGCACACCATCACCCTATATGGAAGCAGGGTAAAATCCTTTGAGAAAACAGTGAAGCGGTGAAATCTTTAGAAATATTTGGCTCAGTGTAAAACTCCTTTTAAAAATGATTTTTTCAACGGTTATGAAATGATTTCAAACAGTTAGTGCCGATAAGCACAAAAATCCACCCCTCGGACACAAATACCACGGTATGACAGGTAAAAAGACAAGTAAATAGGCAAATAAGCACATAAAGTCCGCCCCTCGGGCAATATCTCAAACAGTACCAGCCCCTCGGGCTCTCTCTCAAATCACTCTGCATAGTATCATATAGTAACCGCTGCGGCACGCAGCCCGATCCACATCTCGCTGCGGCGTGCAACCCGATCCATCGCTGCGGCGTGCAGCCCGATCGTATGGGTACCCGCGCTCACTGTGGGGGTGTAGACTCCGGAGGGGCCCCTTACGGCCCAAGCGCAATATCAAGCCGTCTTGTGGCATCAAATCTAGGCCCTTGGCCTCATACCAGTATCAGTATAACACTGTTGCGGTGTGCAGCCCGATCCGTATATATATATATATATATATATATATATATATATATATATATATATATATATATATATATAGCTGCGGCGTGTGCAGCCCGATCCAAAAGTATCCTCACAATACAGGCCCTCGGCCTGACTCAGTCAACAAAATCACGTAAGCCACTAAGGCAACAGTAAAACATGATGCTCAGCCCAAATATTGTTAGATATATCATTTCAAGTGTTAAAGTAAAATAAACTTGGCTGAGTCTTAAAATAGTGGAAGATACGTGACTCAGTTCAAGAATATAATTAAAACAGTGAGGAATTATCAACAACAATCCCCGAAGGGTTCGAATAGCTGGCACGAAGCCCAAATATGGCAATCAGCCAAATTATGATGATAACAAGTAAACTTCAGCCAAATACGCAGTAAAATATCAAACGGGACGGACCAAGCCACAATCCCCAGTAGTAAACAACCCCGTGCTCGCCATTATGCGCGTGTTTCACCTCAACATAGCACTACGTTGTGCAAATCCGGGGTTTCAAACCCTCAGGATATCATTTACAATCATTACTCACCTCGAACCGGCGAAATCTCTAGCTCGCGACGCCTTTGCCCCTCAATTCGGCCTCCACGCGCGTCGAATCCATCCAAAACCAGAACGAATACGTCACAATATGCCAATGGAACAATACCCAATCGAAAACAATCGAAAAATATCAAAATTCACGAAATTTGGAAAACCCGAGCCCCGGGCCCACTTCTTGAAAAATCAGAAAATTAACATCACCGGATTTCTTATCTCGCCACGAGTCTATACATACCAAAAACTCTCAATTCGGACCACAATTGGCCCCTCAAATTCCAATTTAAAATCTTAAAATCCCAAGCCCTAGTTTCTTTCAATTTAGCTAAATTCTCAAGAATTTCAAGGATAATTCCACAATATAATTGTGTTTTTAACTCATAAAACTTACCTCCAGTCAATCTCCTTCGAATCCCTCTTCAGATGCTCCCAAGTAGCTCCCAAAATGCTCAAAAATGGAGGAAAATGGGTTTGGGTTCGCGGATGAAATGTTATTTTAAACCTTTCTGCCCAGACTTCATTTCCGCTTCTGCGATACTTTTACCGCTTCTGTGGTCACCGCTTCTGCGGTACTTCTCCCGCTTCTGCGAAATTACACTGTTGCGCTCAGGTCCGCTTCTGCGGTCCATATCCGCTTCTGCGGACGCCGCATATGCGGACCACCATCCACTTCTGCGGAAGTCCTCCCAAGGCCAAGAATTCGCACCTGCGATTCCCTCACCACATCTGCGGAGCCGCTTCTGCGGCCCTTTCTCCGCAAATGCGGAAATACCAGATATCAGCAAACCAGCTATCTCACAAATCCTAAATCCATCCTGATGGCCATCCGAAACCACCCCAAGGCCCCCAGGACCTCCACCAAAAGCACCAACACATCCTAAAACCTCATTCAAACTTGTTCCAATCACCAAAACACCTCAAACAACACCAAAACCATCAATTCACATCGAATTCAAGCCTAAGTTTTCCAAAAACTTCCGAAACACGCATTTGATCAAAAACCCAGCCAAACGACGTCCGAATGACCTGAAATTTTGCACACACATCACAAATCACATAATGAAGCCATAGCAACTCTCGGAATTCCATTCTGACTCCTGGATTAAAATCTCGCCTACCAACCGGAAATCGCCAAAATACTAACTTCTCCAATTCAAGCCTAATTCTACACCGGACCTCCAAAACCAATTCCGATCACGCTCCTAAGTCACAAATCACCTAACGAAGCTAACCAAATCATAAAAATTCCGATCCGAGCTCATATATAAATAAGTCAACTCTTGGTCAAACCTTTCAAATTCAAGGCTTTCAACTGAAACTGTTCTTCCAAATTCATTCCAAATTTTCCTGAAAACCAAAACCCACGATCTACATTAGTCATAATACATAACACGGTGCAAGTCATGCCTGAGAACTGGCGATCAAAGTGTAAAAGCTCAAAACGACCGGTCGGGTAGTTACATAGGCACCCCTCACGGTCCACAATGGTGGGTCCTGGCCGAACATAAACTATGTAAATTAGTCAAATAAATAGTTTTGACACGTACTTCCAAGTAAAGGCATGTTTTGACATCCTAAACACATGTATGATTCAAGTAATGAAACTAGGGAAAAGGTTTGAACAAGTTGCATATATATAAAGAAAAGTAAATTCATTTGAACAACGGGAGTTGGGAGAGAGGGGTCCTAGGTTGGTTAGCCTACAGGATCATACCCACACAATGCCAGGTAATCACTCCTCAATGAGGGGATACAAGTGACATTAGCGTGTAGTCATCTTATCCTTACTACCCAATTCCCGCCCCTTGGTCATAGCCTAAAGCGTTCTAGCAACCTTGAAAGATATCCTATGCTTGCACTACCCGTCCCTTCCTTGTGGCCTTGGAGGTATTTAGGACCTCTAATTTAGGTAGTCCTAGACTATCCTAAGGTACATAAAGGAGAAAAGTCTAGGCGTCAATCAAAACAGTTAGGACTGCAAAAGAGAGAACAATTAAAGGCTCATGTTTTACCTCCACAAACAGAACAAATAAGTGCACGCCTCAAACAACAGTTTTAGGTATTTAAGAGAAACTCTTAGAACATGATATCTAGGTGAGTAGAGAGTATACAGTATTGAATTAGGACCAAAGTGTCAAAGACCTATTCAGCTTGCCTACTGATTCTAGACCTGTTGAATATGAACAGTAACAGATAACAAAACATAGTTTTACAGTTGCAGAATTTTTAATCGCCCTACAGGCTTGCCTAGGTGTATAATAGTGATGTCCTATGAGCATGTTATGTATTATTGATTAGGAATGCAGAAAAACAGTAAGCATATTTAAACGGGCCAATTGAATCCTCTTGGCATGCTTTCTAGTAATGTCACTTAAGGCACCGTTGAAAATGTATTAAAGAAACGAAAAGATTAGTTGATTAAATCGATTCAGAGTCTACAAACATGAGTTTAAAGTTTAAACTAAACTAGTTTTATATCTTATAAGCATGGTTTCTGATTAAACATAAGGCGAAGTAAACAAAATTTATTTAAACCAAAGCAGATCCTATGGGCATGACTTCTATTAAAGCTGATTTAGATCCTATAGGCATGATCTCTATTATTAAAGCTGATTTAGATCCTACAAGCATGATATCTATTATTAAAGCTGATTTAGATCCTATAGGCATGGCTTCTAATTGTGTGGAAGTAAAGCAAGCAGAACTTATCAAAGTAGATCCTATAAACATGTTATCTAACAAACACATTTGAACCAAACGAGCCCTTATAGGCATGTTATCTACCCAATTTTGACCATAATATATAACTACCCTCCCTTTTTCACTAGTCACCCCTATGTTTGTATACAATTAATTATTATAGACCAGGAACTGAATGAATTACATAAATAGAACAATAATTAAACTATAGGGAGCCTGAAGTAGGCCCAAAGTGATTTTCAAGCCTCCAGTAGTCTCAAATGCCCAAAGTTCCATAACCAATTTCATGTCTAGGTGTGTCAGAGTTCCCTAAGGACCTTAAGGATCCTGGGTAGTGCTCACACCCAGACCTTTCCAAATGAACTGATTTATGTGCAGTGTGGAAGGCCAGCCCTGATATGCCAGAGTTCAGAGAGATCTCAAGGGTCTCAAGGCAGTACACATACTAGAGGTGTAGGACATAGTAATCTAAAAGTAGTGTGAGAGTGCATCATGATTTGAAAGAGCTTACTAAACAGTATAAGGAAGGTCTTAGGAATGAAAGAGTTTTCTGAAACCTGTACTGGTTTGAGTAAAACAGTAGTTGGAAAAACATAAATAAAGGAATATTTTGAAATCAGCATACCAGTCTCAGAACAGCCTCAAAAGATATTTTTTGCAAGCAGACTTCACACAAGGAGAGAGGGGTAGGAACACATAGAAATGCACCTTATTGACAGCAGACAAATACACAGATTCTTCAAGAAGTCATGGAATTGACAAGTTAGTTACAAAGACATGATGAGAACACATAGGTCTTTAACCATGACCAATACACATGGGTGAGACAGTAATCAAACAATGCAGCTTGAACATACTAGTGAACAAACATGATTCTTGCAATTATCTAAAGCAGGATTGGGGCATGCTAAGCAGTATACTAATTATAGCTTTTAACAGAACAAACTTAAGCATACTGAGTGATACAGTAATCAACTAGTGTAATCTAAGCATGCTGTTATACATTAAGCAACATGATAGTGAAATAATACACAGGATTGGAAGCCACAACTAATGAATTGAAACAACAAAGAAACACATAGTTTTGGGATTTGAATTGAATTAGGACATACCAGTTAAGGAGAGAATACAAAGTATAGAGCAGAGATAGTGCAAATAGCCGGCCTTGGCTTACAACCGGCTGGGTTAGTGAGAATCGCAAGTAACAGAAGAGAATAGAGAGCTTTTGAGAGTGTGAGAGTGTGGAGGAACTAGTGTCCGTGTCCCTTAAAGTGAGAATAGGTGAGGGCATATATAGTAATCAAGAGTTAAACAAAATAAGATAAAGAATCAATCATGTAGCATTTAAGGAAATTTACATAATCAATCACACACATAAAATCAGTAGGTATTGTCACACCTCCTTTTTTACTACACCCCCGGAAGGGGTATAATAAAGGGAGTTTTTCCAATTAAAGGACAATCGAAATGGGATTTATTATTAAAAGATTCAGAGTCGCCACTTGGAATAATTTATGGTGTCCCAAGTCACCAGTTTCAAATCCCGAGTCGAGGAAAAGGTTGACTCTGTATTACAGTCCGCGAACCAGAAATCCGGGTAAGGAATTCTGTTAACTCGGGAGAAGGTGTTAGGCATTCCCGAGTTTCGTGGTTCTAGCACGGTCGCTCAACTGTTATAATTGGCATAATTATTTGATTTTAAGACATGTTGAACCTATGTGCAATTTTAACTTTTAAACTGCTTTTATTTAATTAATTAAAGAAGATTGCAACGTCATTTAAAATATGTTTCGAACCACGTCACATAAATACACCCGCAGTCCATAACACATTTTATCTAACGTTGAGATTTGGATTTGGGTCACATAAATGCGCACCCGAGTTTAGGAAGGTACATTATTAAAATAACGCGCCTAAAAGCAACTACGCGTTGTTAACTTTACGAGGGACATGGAAATTCGCTAAATGGCACGCCTCGAATTCTAAGGATTTTAAAGCAATGATTAAATGAGGGCCACGCATTTGAGATTTTATTTGGCACGGCGCACCTCAATTCCAATTTTAAAAAAGGAATTCAAACTAAATTTCAGAGGGCCACAAACTACTTGTGTTATCTAATATGGCTCACCTCCACTATTTGGAAGAAATTAGTTATCTAAATATTAAGGAGTTGGGCTTCTACTTATTGTATGCTACTGTTAAGTAAAAAAAATTGATGAGCAGCCCACGTTTGATTGCTGAATGGCCCAATTAAATAAAAGTCACATTAGCTAACACTGTTGTGGGCCTGGTATGCGAGATGCTGGGCTCCAGGTGAACCCAATCTCAAAATCTCAGAGATATCACGAACCAGACTCCATTTCGAGCCCTTGCAACGTGCAGGTAAGGACAACAAATAGGCAGAAAATTAGTCATGAACCAACATAGATGTAACCATTTTAGCTCATTATTTAAGGGGCCAATGGACAATTACAAGAAGTTTTAGCAATGTCATGATTTGAAAATAATTGAAAATCTAATTCTTGAGGAGTATACAGCATATGACTTCAAAATCTCAAAGCCTTGAATTGACCTAAAATGCTAACATAGGAATTTAACTCTTCTTTAAACCTTACGTTAACAGAACTTAAAGGGCTAAATAGCCAGGATCATAAAACAACCCAAATATGCTTAGTTAAAATCTCTCAATATTGACAGCATACAATCCAACCATTCAAAGCACATTGAACCTCGAAATTACTTTAGAGTTTCAACCTAACTCATGCATTTCGCACTTAAATGAAACAGATGCAAAAATATACCAAAAAAACATGTTTCTTAATCAATGTTCAATCTCATTGTTGCTACATCAACAAAGCAATCCTAATTCCAAAGAACTCTATTATGATTCAACACCCCTCAGAATCCTCTAACAGCAGGTCAGACGTTAATCACTCTTCCTTTTGCCCCATTAACATCAACTCAAACATGAAGTGTACTACCAGACATCCCACTTACTTCATCTAAGGCTACAACACATTTGAGATATATTAACATGACTAAACTCTTTATATAATATTCTGAAAATCCCCAAATCTCAAATACAACATCAGAATTCGACTATCCAAATAGAAATTAGCTAGAACACATTATGAATCAAGTGGTAAAAACATGAACACCATAAAAGAAAATACGACTAATGCATAAATAGAAATAATGTCAGGCTTCCAAATCTGTTTGTTATTTCCAGCTTCAAATTGAACTTCACATTAGGTAGAATTCAGAAGAAATGTACCTGGAAATATAGGGAAAGCAAAAGAAATGAGGGATCAATAGAACAAATAGTAGCAGCACAGAAATCCAGCAACACCAATGAAACAGTAGAGGATCAACAACCCAGAATCACTTGTGAAAACCCAAATCCCAACTCCAAAACCTTTCTAACCAAATGCTATGACTTGCAAATAACCCTTTCTGAAGATTTAAAACCAAACACAAGAGAACCAAAAGCTGAAACTTAATGTGATTCAAGCAATTTCACCAAAAGAATTCAGAATTTCAAGTGTTATTTCAGAGTTCACTCAACAATGCCTAGCCGTCTCAAGTTTTACAGAATTTTACTCTCTTAGGTCTCCCTTGCATATCAAGTTTAGGGTGCCTTTATAGGAAAAGGACTAGGGCAGCAGTAGAATGTTCAGATTATGCCCTTTTACCCTTTCTCATTTTTATTTTTGCTTAAAAGTCCCTAAATTTCTAACTTGCTTGCCAAGCAAGTCTGTTTTTCAGCTTCTAAAAAGCTTCCTAAACAGTTAACAAAAGATTCCCTCACCTAAATTCCCTAAATTGTCCCTCAATGACCCTGTTTTCTTACTCCTGAAACCTATGGGTCATGGGTCCACTTTGACCCAATAGTTCAGACCCAAATGAATGAACCGGATGAGCCCAAGGCCCAAACCAAAGAGGGGTCAGAAACCCCAAACCATCTAATGACAAGCAGAGAAGAGAAATATTTGAATGGACACTAAGCTACAAATAACGATTTTCTCTTCTAAAATACTAAATCAAAATTAGCACTAAGTTAACGATTTATCCATGAACCAATCGGAAAATTTCATACCCTAAAAATAAAATCCAAGAACAACAAATTAAAGCTTTGAAAGAAAATTGAACGGATGAAGCAGAAATAAACAATACAAAACAAACTATCCTAAAAAAAGAACAAAATTCAAAATTGGGTTCAATCAAAACATGCTTGAACATATGGAAGCGGAAGAGAATAACAAAGAAGAGATGAAACAGAAACACAGAATAAAAGACGACAAATAAAACGAACAAAGAGAGTACCTCAAAATCAAACCAGGAATCGATTCAACCAATTTTAAAATGCTTCTTCAAATTCTTGACCGGAATAGCCCTTAATCGTGTGTTTTCATGTGAAAACACACGAATAAGGTCCATTACAGTCTCAAATCTTCCACAAACTCGTTGATTTGGGACTTTGGTTTTTCTAGGGTTTTCTTTCAAAACCAGATTCGAGAAACTCCGTTAAGATTTCGATGGTAACGAAGCACAGACTAGGGAAGAGGGGGTCGGGGTGGGTTTGTGGTATTAATTTGGTGGGGAAAGGGAGCGACGCCGCCACCGGAGAAAACAAGGGCGGCTCTAGGGTTTCTAAAATTTGAGGAGATACAGGAAGATTCGAGGTAAAAGAGTTGGATATCTGGGATGAGGAGGTGAAGGAGGAGCGGTGGTGTTATTTTCATGGCGATTGGACGCCGGCCGCCGCCGTAGGCGATTTCTGGCGGGCGGCAGGCGGTGGTTCAGGGCGGTGTTATGTCGAGGTTCTCTGAGGTGATGAGAGATGGTGGGGTTCTTAGAGGGGGGGGGGATAGGGGCGTTTGGACACTTATATGTTAAGTGATCCCTAGTTCTCAGCCGTTGGATCGAGAAACCTCGACGGCTGATTAGACCCAAGTTAAACGGGGTCGTTTTGATGAGGGGGGGGGGGTGGACCAGGTCAGGGTGGTTTTGTGCCGGGTGTTGGGGCAATTTGGACGGGTTTCAGGGAGGGGGAATCCTTGGGCCTGGGGAAAATTAACAAGACAACCCAAAACTTCACTTTCTACCCTTTTTGTTTTCCCTTTTTAATCAATTTTGCTAAATTCCTTTTGTTTTTGTTTTTTTTTTCTTCTTTTTTTTCGTTTTATTCGAAATTAAATTGATTCCCAAATTAATCCCTAGAAACTAATTAACTCCTAATTACCATTATCAACTAAATCAAATTAAAGGACAAACTACCCAAAATTCAAAATTAAAACTAAAAAATGTAAAATAAACTATTTTTGTGATTTTTCTTTTTTAATTACTAATTAATTCCTAAAATGCAAAGTTAAATTCTAAATGCACATGCAACACATTTTTTGTATTTTTCATTAATTAAACAAAATTAACATGCACAATTAAATGCAAACACTCGACAGAAAATGCCCCAAAGATTCACAAAAATGCAAATAATGGAAAAACTATTTTGTTTTGAATTTATGGGAGTAATTCATATAGGGCAACAATCACGTGCTCACAGCTGCCCTTCTTTGCTCGGAAACACGAAGAGTTTTCGTGCAAAGATAAAGTGAGCGGATCTGAGCGATTTTTGCCCGTTTGAATACTCCGTGGGAAGCATTTTTGAATGATTTGACCGCACCTTGCTTCTGAGGTCGCCTACATATCCTTGGCCAAAAAGGAATCAGGTCAGTGTAGTTCAGGAATGTTTGGTAGCTGGGACTACCATGAAGCTGTGATTTCACTGTCGCTGCTGCTGCTGCTACTGCTTACTGAACCCCCTTATTACACCATGTCAAAATAACAAGAAGCTAGACTAGACTATGACCTATGCATTACAAAAATCCTATCTATATCTTCAAACTTGATCCTGCAGCTCTTGTTGCCATGCTGACTTGTATTCTCCCGGTGAAATTCCTTTATTGTCGACTTGAATTATAGTCTGAGATGTTTTCCCTTTTTCCAAGGGGACGCCTGATTGCTGAACTTGAATTACATTCTGAGATGCTTTCCTTTTCTCTAGGTGGACGTCTGATTGCTGAACATGAATGTATTCTCGCGCTCTCCAGGTGGGCACCCACTACTAGAAAAACGACCTATTGTGATGGTTACAAAACCGTTGCTACAGGCTTTAAAACCGTTGTCATAGAGATATTGCGACAGTTTCACGACCGCTACAACACCTATCGTTGCAATAGCTCTATGGCGACGGTTCTGTGTGACGGTTTTCAAACCGTTGCACAAGATTGTCTATTGCAACGGTTATTCTTTGATTGATTGTGCGACGTTTTGTATTCTATTAGAACGGTTAATAACCGTTGCAATATAGTTCGTTATCAACTGCTGTTAATGCTATTGCTACAGTTATTTTATACTATTTGCAACGGTTAATTATGCTAATGAGACGGTTACTATGTACTATTGCAACGGTTAATTAATGCTAATGAGACGGTTACGATATACTATTGCAACGGTCATTTTTGGCTTATGCGATTTTGGGCTCCTGCTATTGCAACAGATATATTGATATATTGCAACGGTTATTTATGGGCTACTGCAACGCCTATCATACATCTATTGCAACAGTTAAACAATCCAACAATGTAACATTGCTTGAAATATATATAATTAAACAAAATAAGGATCCATAATAGGTGTAATATCCATATAAGCAAAATATATAACAGTATCTGCCAATGAATTGGAACACATGAGTTTCCAAAGTGTACAAAAATGAAAAATTTCTACAGCATATGTGAAGTTTCATCATGAATCAACCTAATGTTACTAAGTAAGATCTTCAGCACTTTTGTCGCCTACTTGAAGTTCTCCACCTACAAACAATCAAAAAACAAACAACTTAGCAAAAGTTTTATAAAAGAATTTCATTTAAAGAAATATATGTATATTAATGTCATGACACTAATATAATTTTCCACAACATTATAAAAACAAACATCTTGAAAAAGTTAAAGAGACCATTGGCTGGAAATATTCATACTATCATCTGATCATCATACTCGAATTCTTGGAAAGGAGAGTAGGGTGATTCTCAGTTTTTCTAACTTAGTTTTCTTTTTTGCAGCACAACATCAAGAAGCAATTTCACACAGGCAATGCCACATAGGCCATTTCTCACAAGGAACAAATATGGTTGTCATGACAAATACAAGCATGCCCTTGAGGACAGAATCATTTTGCTTTGGAACCAACAAAGGAAGCAGCATCTGCAATGCTCACAAGATAGCAAACAAGTCACATGAAGGCAATGGACCCAAAATGGATTGTCAGAATAGAAATCTGGGAGAAATGAACACAATAGTGCCCAGAATCAGAATGTTGAAATGTAGTGGGCAGTATGAGCAAAGGTTTACAAGAAGCCAAAGACACAGCAAAGTTTACAGGAAGTCAAACACTGGTTCACTACACACTGGATCGAGGCTATTAATGCAAATCTTTCATGGAGACAAAGTAAGGTGGCTATGTAGTACCACCTATATTAGATCTCATCAGTACAGATTAATGCCAAGAGCTGAAAACGAGATATTAGGCAGTCGAATGGTACAAGAACTGGCATTAAACTGTCCAGAATTTTGGGGACGAGGCAGCACGTTCGAACTGGAAGTAAGGAGGCTAAATCGTATGATACTTCAAGAAGTTCACCCCATGTGGATAGTATAAAGTACAAGGAACACAACAGAAGAGGAAAACCAATATGGCATTCAGGGATCACTGTTGAATTAATGACGAAAAAAAGCAAGGACAACACGAAAGGTAATCTCTTGACAACTGATGCAACAGGAGCTGATAGAAGTACTGGAAGTTTTGATTATCATGCAAATACACGGGCAATCAGCGAGGTTGATATGCATAATGGAACAAGCATGAACTGTGTGAAATTGCAATACATGACAAGACTCACATTTGAAGTTAGTGTTCAATGGAGTTATGGAGTACAACTTTACGCGGAGAAT
>NW_017674568.1:80232-80925 GCF_001879085.1 Nicotiana attenuata
AAACTTCCAGCTTGAACATATGACGGGTTTTTTCCTTTTTTATTTTTTCTTGAAGACCCTTCCTGAACCATGACATCTAAATCTGTGTAAGTTTAGACAATCAGATTAGACAATGGAACATAACAAAGAAAAAAAGGAAGAAAAGGCATGAAAGAGAAATTTTGGCCACTTACTTGAAAGAGAAACTTTATGCAACTTACTTGAATCTACAATCAGTAACAATTGCTGGTATAAAACCTGTAAAATTGAAGCAATTCAATATAGAGCTGTAAGGAAAAAAACAAATGCAAAAAGTCTAAAAGCATACAAACAAGAAAAACAATCACATAATATTTCTAAAAAATGGCATTATTACTCACTAAAAAACAATGACGACTATATATTTAAAGAAGTTCAGAAGATCATTTATCAATCATCAGCCTCCATCCAATCCCAATCAGTATCATCATACTCATCCTCCTCTTCCGATGTTTCCATAGTTGTATCTTGTGATTGAGAAGGCATATCAATGATATCAGCAGGTATATCTTCTCTCGACCATCTGGCATCCACGTCGAGTAATATATTTGATGAACCAATATCATCATTAGGCTCTCTCCAAAATGTTTCTCCAATATTGGGACAATTCTCTTCTTCCAAATCATACAAATCAACAGGGACTTTATTCTTGCATAATAAACATCTTCTCAATTG
>NW_017674568.1:85436-86235 GCF_001879085.1 Nicotiana attenuata
TTGCAAGAGAGAAGTTCGAGCCTGCTCGTTCGACCTATGGCAGCACATGAAATAGCTGAACAAGCAGCTTCTACTTTTTCTATCGTGCACACTGAAAATGTTGTTGCTATGGAAAATACAGCAGAAACTATACCAACACTGCATTTTCCAATCCACAAGTTGCTATACCGGTACTATTGTCCCCCTTATTTGTACTTTTATGAAGATACTATTAACAAGTTGAATGAGGAACATAAACAAATGAAGGCAGTTGAATGAGGAACATAAACAAATGAAGGCGAGGTTAGAAGAATCCAAATGCAAAACGAATTATAAGCCATACACAAACGAATTAACGAATTATAAGCCATACACATACATGTAATGCCAAAACGAATGTCACTTCTCTTAGAGAGAATTAATGCGGAATGGATATGCAACAACGGTAAAACAGCACAGTTACTTAACACTCGTAATTATCAACTTTACGAAGATTTCCTAAAGATTGTCATTCCTCCAAGAGAAATAGTTGCTGAAAGTCCTATATACAGGGACACCAAAACAACTTACCCTGTTTATACATTTAAAAAGTTATGCATTCTCGAAACGTAACAACTATAGATAAATGCATCAATTTTCATACATCTAACTGGGGGGATTCATACATGATTTTATGAGAGATTGTCCCAAGACTCATCTTGCAATAAGATGCCTCAAGCCATAGGTGCATATAAGTGAAATGCGACTATCCATAATATTGATTTTCTTAAATTCCTTGGCTAATTGTATCCTAATGTATAACCAGAACACCCATTTTAGA
>NW_017674568.1:88461-92365 GCF_001879085.1 Nicotiana attenuata
AGGGGCATAATATTTCATTTCCTTGGGATGATCGTTCAAACGCTTTATCAAGAAAACCATTTACTCCACGAATATAATCATCGGTGGATCTTCGAAGACCCATCCAACTTTTATTTCCATTACTCATTGAATATCCTATGAGACACATAAGTAAATCAACTTATCAGTTTAAACATAAGTTAAACTTAAAGTATTAGGATCAACTTAAAGTAAGGCGATGTATAGAGTTCAAATTAAACATAAGCATGCATGGTCAAAGTCGAAGTAATCAGTCTTTCTTGAAATAGTATATATTTAATAATTATATTTAAAAAAATAAAATATTAATTTGAAGTGCCTTTTCAAAGAAGGTTGTGTCATTTGAATCTAACGCTTACTAACAAGTCCCGATTAAATAAGGATAATGGAATTATATGTTGCAATTTCATTACATGGTATAATCAGAATCTTTATTCAAAAGGATGTCTTTGAAAATGGTCTAGAAATGTTTTGTAGAAAAGATTGGTAACTCAGGACTATGCTTTGTTTTCACCAGTACTCTTGTTTAATTATTTATGTTTAGTTTTTGCATACATGGTGCATTTCTCATAATTTTTGCGCTTTGTATCATAAAATGTGAAATTATTAACTGAAATATCACCTGCCATTTGATAAAAAGAATATGATGTTGAGCATTTCAGCGAGATGACTTGCATTGTGCAAGCATTCAATAAGCAAATATATCATGAGAAAGATTGCAAATTAAACATTACTCCTATTGAGTGCAGGAGCAGTGATCAAAACTGAACCAAAAAAAAGAAAAAAAAGAAAGAAGAAGAAAAATGAAGAAAAAACAGCGCAACACAACCTCTGTTCTGTTGCAGCAGCAACGACAAACAACAAAGCCCAAAAAAACGGAAAGAAGAAGAGAAGAAGAAAAAAGAAAAAAGAGAAAAATTCGATGAAGTCACAGAACAAAAACTCGAAGAAAGAAGAAAGGAGATGAAGGAACGAGAAGAAAGAAGAAAAGAGATGAAGAGAAGCATACCCGATGAAGAAACTTGAAGAAGAAAGGAAATGGCTGGTCTGCTGTCGACTAGAAGGAGAAAGAGTAAAGAAATAGCGTCCCCTAATATTTGTTTTAACAGATTGCTGCTGCTGTATCCTTCTTTTCTTTTTTGCAAAAAAGCGACGCTACAGCTCGGCACACGCTATAGAGAGGCAGAGGCGCTCGATAATACCATTTTCAGCTTCCTGCAAAATTTGAGAATACATAAATCAATTAACTTTGTTCTTTCAGGAGATCAAGAATTTGAAGTTTAAAGAACTTTTCCCAGAAGAAAGTGCAGAGCAAGTATAAGCAACTGCAAATATTAAAAAACTAGTTAATAGGTTCGCGCTTCGCGCGATTTTCTTTTTAAATTTTATTACTTAAAAGGTAAAATATAATAATAAAGAAAAAAACTATCTACTATAAACCATACAATAATAACAACTATACTCAATGCAAGTAAGTCGGAAACAGTTGCTAAAGAAGTTAAAAATTAAGTTAAGGAAGAAAATTACATATATATGTGAAAAATAACCATTATGAACAGCCTTTTCAAATGCTCATGTTATAGTGATTATAATTAGAAGTAAATGTTATTCATAATAGAGATTTTTGTATTTCACAAATAATGCTCCATTAATTATTACAAGTAATATACAGTATTTATGAGTAAAGAAAAAGTAAATGGGTACAATTTGTTACACCATTTTCCTCCCATTTTGAACAACATGCATTCTTCCTATCAGATCTCGATTGAGTATTTTAAATAGCTATTTCACAGAGAACGGGGTAATAAGAATAAGCTGTTACTTGTTAGCTTAAGAGCTCTCTTTGAGTGCATCTATCAAAACAGAAGCCAAGAAAATAAAAATCAAAAGCAAATAAGTACAATGTTAAAAAGTAAAAGAAGTAAAAAGTTCAAAATAATTACACAGACCAAGTAAGCACAAAATGAAAACTAACCTCTTCATTAACAAAACAAAAACTGGAAAAATAAAGCCACAATGATAGAGTGTGAGAAGGTGGTAATGAGGAAATAAAATTGTTGCTTGCTAAATTGTCCTGTAGGACCAATTTTTCTTTTCCACACACAAGTACTCAGTAAAGAAAACTTAAGCAACATAAAATGAAAATTAGGAAGGAGAGTATAAAACACTCTTAAAATTGTAGCAGAAGAGTAAAAGTTGTTTCTTCATCAACAATTATAAAACTTGTGTTTAATGCAGAGTTACTGCTTTTGGAATTTGTTTCTTTGCTTTTTACTGTAGTCCGTGATAGAATCCTCACAATATGCATCCCTAGCACTTGGCCAATCATTGGCTTCCTTGCAAAGAAAGGAGAACCACCGGTCTATTTCAAACTCGAATCCAATCCTTACTTCCAGAACATACAATGCATACTGAGAGAATTTAAGGACCAAGAATTTAGTATGCTAGCATACTGAAACAACCCCAAGTTTCAGCTGTAATGAAGCAGACAAAAACAGAAATTGTGAATCCTATTGTTACATTGAAAAATGCTGTACACCGGATATCTGATAAGGCTGATCAGTCAGCTTTGCAAGAGAGAAGTTCGAGCCTGCTCGTTCGACCTATGGCAGCACATGAAATAGCTGAACAAGCAGCTTCTACTTTTTCTATCGTGCACACTGAAAATGTTGTTGCTATGGAAAATACAGCAGAAACTATACCAACACTGCATTTTTCCAATCCACAAGTTGCTATACCGGTACTATTGTCCCCCTTATTTGTACTTTTATGAAGATACTATTAACAAGTTGAATGAGGAACATAAACAAATGAAGGCAGTTGAATGAGGAACATAAACAAATGAAGGCGAGGTTAGAAGAATCCAAATGCAAAACGAATTATAAGCCATACACAAACGAATTAACGAATTATAAGCCATACACATACATGTAATGCCAAAACGAATGTCACTTCTCTTAGAGAGAATTAATGCGGAATGGATATGCAACAACGGTAAAACAGCACAGTTACTTAACACTCGTAATTATCAACTTTACGAAGATTTTTTAAAAATTGTTATTCCTCCAAGAGAAATAGTTGCTGAAAGTCCTATATACAGGGACACCAAAACAACTTACCCTGTTGATACATTTAAAAAGTTATGCATTCTCGAAATGTAACAACTATAGATAAATGCATCAATTTCCATACATCTAACTGGGGGGATTCATACATGATTTTATGAGAGATTGTCTCACGACTCATCTTGCAATAAGATGTAGGTGCATATAAGTGAAATGCGACTATCATAATATTGATTTTCTTAAATTCCTTGGCTAATTGTATCCTATTGTATAGCCAGAACACCCATTTTAGAACACAAGAGCCAACGAAACAGAAAACAAACACAAAAAGTAAAATCCCCATATATATACAGCAATTTTCTCCAACTCTACCAACTTTAAATTTCCCTATTTATGTTTTAGAATTCTGTCGACCTCAACAATGGAGTTTTGAAGGGTATTTCTCACTTTAATTCCTCCCAAACAGCAGTAAACTCAATATTAAGTACAAAATAAACTTCGAATAAAATTTTGGCTCAAAGAATTGAAACCCAGTTTCTCAAACTCCAATTTTACTAAAACCCAAATTTTTTTTCATCGATTTTTTTCCCGGAAAACTTAAATCTTCACCAAATTTGAGATACAAATTTCAAACCACACCAAAATTAAAAACCAAACATAAATTAGAACAAAAGATAGTAACTTCATAGAAACCCATTTGCGTATTTTGTAATCTTTTCCAAAAACACTTGAATAGAAAATCTAGAGATAGGGAACTTATAAGCCATGGAGGAGTGCATGCAGACCTATTGGGGTAGAGAGCAATACTGGTCGAAGCCTTT
>NW_017674569.1:0-28783 GCF_001879085.1 Nicotiana attenuata
CCCGAATATAATCAACTCCATAAATCTTCTGGCACATGAATACCCTCTCAACGAATCACCCGACAGAATCACTTCCCTTGAAACCCACATCTATACAAGGTATAAATCCTGAATCCTTCCCCAAGTCTAAACATGGGCCAATACCAGCATGCGCAAATCATGCCGAGGCGTACGGCCCGATCCAACAGAAAATAAGCTGTGCACTGCCGAGGGTCGAACGACGCGAACCATAGATGCATCTATTACCCCGCTCGCAAACTATCCATGCGACGCGGTCATCATAAAATAAACAATTACCCTGCTCGCGAATCATACATGCGACGCAGGTACACATAGAAAAACATGCTCAGATAGCTAATTAAGAATTTATCCAAATAAAAGCCACTTCTCTTTTAACAATTCAAGAAAAGACGTTTAATCTGTTTTTGAAATTCATTTACTGATTCGATGTGATTCAAGCAATTCGAGCTGTCGAGAAGTTTACAATTAATCCAAGTATAGCATGCTTTTGGGTCCTAGACTTCCCGGACAAGAGCATAATAGTAGCTACGCACGGACTCTCGTCATCTCGTGCGTACGTAGCCCCCACAAATAGAAGCACATAACCAATTAACTCACCTATGGGGACAATTCCCTCTTACAAGGTTAGAAAGGAGACTCACCTCGCTTCGAAGTTCCAAAACCGGCATTGCACGCCTTTCCGAAGACTTGAACCAATGTTAAATACTCCAAAACTAGCCAATGATCATGCAAATTCATTAATATACCATAAACTACTCGTATTAATCCAATTTATAACAATTCCTCCCCGATCGGAAAGCTGACAAAAAGGCCCTCGGGCCCACGTGCCCGGATTTCCAAAATTTTTGAAGAATAAGTTTACCCATAGCTTCACAAACTCAAATATATAATCTTCTCTAAATTCCATACCGAAAATCGTGGTCAAAATCAAAGAATACAAATTTTCTAGGTTTTCCCTCAAACACCAAGTTTTCTACAATTTCCATGTCTAAATCCATATATTAACCTTGTATTTAACTCAAAACTAGCATAAATTACTTAACTCATGATGAATGACGGAACCCTCTCTTCAAAAGCTCCAAAAATCGCCCAAGCCAAGAGAAAAATGGGTGAAATGAACTCAAATCCCGATTCTTAAACATTCTGCCCAGCCCAGGTCCGCCCTTCTTCGCATTCGCGGCCTGTCTCTCGCGTTCGCGAAGGCCAGTTACCCAGCCCCTTCGCGGTCGCATACAAGGCCTCGCGTTCGCGTAGGCCAAATAACCTCAGGCCCAGCTTTTCCTTCTATGCGTTCGCGATCTCCTCCTCGCGTTCGCGTAGTAGCTCAGCCCACACCTTCGCGTTCGTGACTTCCTCTTCGCGTTAGCGAAGGCCAAATCCAGCAGCCCCCCACTTTCCTCTTCACGTTCGCGAGAATCCCTTCGCGTTCGCGAAGAAGGAAACCAGATACCAGCAACCAGCAGCAACTTTTTACCCAAATTTGATCCGGAATCCACCCGAGGCCCCCGGGACCCCAGCCAATCATACCAACTAGTCCCAAAACACATTACGGACTTCCTCGAGGCCTCAAACCACATCAAACAACACTAAAATCATGAATCGACCTCCAATCCAAGCTTTATGAACTTTAGAATTTCAAACTTCTACTTTCGATGCTTAAACCTATCAAATCACGTCCGATTGACCTCAAATTTTGCAGACAAGTCATATTCGACATTACGGACCCACTCCAACTTCTGAAATTGGATTTCGACCCCGATATCAAAAAGTCCACTTCCGGTCAAACTTCTCAAAAACCTTCAAATTTCCATCTTTAGCCAAATGACTTCAAAATGACCTACGGACCTCCGAATTCACTTCCGATTGCACTCCCAACCCCAGAATCACCATATGGAGCTACTCCCAGACTCGGAATCCCAAACGGACATCGATAACACTGAAATGCACTTCAAGCCAAACTTATAAAATTTCTTCCAAAATGCTAACTTCCACAATAGGTGCCAAAACGCTCCCGGGTTATCCAAAACCCGAACCGGGCATACGCCCAAGTCCGAGATCATCATACGAACCTGCTGGAACCTTCAGATCCCGAATCCGAGGTCGTTTACTCAAAAATCCAATCCTAGTTAATTCTTTCAACTTTAAGCTTTCGAAATGAGAATTCTCTTTCCAAATCAACTCCGAACTTCCCAAAATTCAATTCCGACCATGCGTACAAGTCATAATACCTGAAATGAAGTTGCTCATGGCCTCAGACTGCTGAACGACGCGCTAGAGCTCAAAACGACCGGTCGGGTCGTTACATTCTCTCCCACTTAAACATACGTTCGTCCTCGAACGTGGTGAAAACTACGCTAAAGTAGTCTGAAATCACTATTTAACACCTCCTGCACCTTCCCGTGCTACCACAACTCAGTTGAGCACATTAGCTCGATCAATTCTAAAGATATTTCTTTTTATTCAAGCAAATAAGCCTTAGAGGCCAATTCCAACATCCGGAATTCTCTGCCAGGCTTGTTCCAACATACGCTCACCGTATCAATAACTACACGCAGCACCGAAACATGACTGCATACCTTAGCTGAATTCACAACTTGCACCACTTTACCCACAGGGCCACAATAACATCCTCTAATCTAGTTAATCGAAATTCCACGAGTCTGATGCTCCCATTGCACCTCATGACCTACATAGGTCTTGCTCTAGTTCTTGCAATACCACCATGACGGAAGAGATGTGTAGAAATTCATAACCGACTGCCGAATTAACAAATCATTGGGTCTATACTCCTGACAAGAACCATCACCTCATTCTAAACCAAATAATGGTCTTAGCTCCTTAATATACTTCATATAGTCAGATTGCACTGATCCTAAATTTAATAATCTCGTCTCACCCAGTACGAACTGCTCAGGCAATAAGCCACCCCGGACATAATCAAAAGTCTCATATGATGCCACAATGTGCCAATAGGCTACCAATTCAAACACGATGCAATGAAAACGAACTCTGAAAAGGAAATCCAATTACCCCGCTCGCGAATCATACAAGCGACGCGGGCACACAACTAATATGAGTTTTACTTAGAAAAAAAAATAGGAAACGAAACACATAAAAATAGATGTAGGGAACTGTACTCAACATCACACTGTTGCGGCACGCAACCCGATCCAATTAACATAACTCTCACCTAAGGAGATGCACATCGAGCTAAATTGCTCATCACAACAAATACCGAATACCGGTCATATGCATGCTAAGTGCATATTACCACCCCTGAGGGGACATATGGCGCTTATAAGCTACAAATCTCAAGCACAACCGAGGTGCGATATACGATCTGAATCCCAAGAGCCATTTTGCTCATATAACATCTTCTCTATGCGGAACCTCAACACATAAGCAATTCACCAAGCCGTCTCACAACTCACACGGTGCAATATATCATTACCTGAAATAACTAACAATGAAATAACATCCCGACTACTCTTCCATAGAGAGCGAGTTATTGAAATGAACACATCTGGCCTGATACAGAGCCCATATTCGCATTTATATCCATCCATCGACCTCAAGTCGATCCTGATCGTACCAAACTAGGCCAATAACCTTTCAAAGGTCCATACTAACTTCCCTTTTCTCATAACACATCAGAACAACCATCACAACCGGAGTAATCCTCCACAGTCCACAACCCAATAAACTGAGTGCCCTCCAGGCATATATTCTCAAATCAACGATATCATCACAACGTTGATGCTTGGTTTAAATCTTTAATCTATCAAGTGACTACATGCCACACTTAAACAATCTTCCTGTGGGACACACTCCCACAACCTACCATAACAAATAACCGGGTTGTACCTCCAAACCACTGGCCGCACTAACGCTGAAAAGCGATCAAGAATCATTAAGCAGGATGCAAAGCCTTTTTCACAAAACACCGATCTCAGGTGACGCTGAAGGCAATACCAACTTACCTTAAACATTGAACTCCTTTCCTGCTCATCCGAGCTTGTGACATCCTTGTCAACACCGAACGGTAACCTTGATCTTCACTTCAAATTCCATACCACTCACTGCACCCAACATGCCAATATATGATAGAACACTTTTTTCATCTTAGCTTCGTAACCATTATTAGATTAACATTTCATCATATAGAACTTTCCACTTAACTCACTTCAGGAGAACCATAGCAACACACAGGTGAATTCTCATAACCGTAGAATATGCAAATCTCTAGGTAGTGGCCTAAGCCACTATAGCCCTTCCGAGATCCGCCTACACGTAACAGGCCATAACAGTGGAATACCTCTGAATAACATCAATTACGGCGGTCGACAAGCCTCACACGTGCCATCACCAATCACTTGCATAACTTGATCACTACCACTAATATGCCAATTCAACAATGGCCAACCGGTCTATCCTCTTCCAAATTAATTCTCGATTGCCTTAGAAATAATGGTAACTCCATTCAAGACATAACACACTTCATCTGCACTCATCCCGAGTGACCTTGAAACACTAGACCGCGCTGTCTCAAATCCCACAAACCATTTCATACCTCCCAATTGCTATCCTGCAGGTCAAAACATCATAGAGCGTTTTGGGTACCTCCTCAAAAGCTGCTACAAAGCTTGATTCTTAACTGTATCTATAGGCTCGAAGCCATTAGGCACCACACTTTACCCTCTTTGAATCCACTAGGACCGTTGTTGAGAGTCACCCGCTCTGACTTGGCCCCAAATATAATCAACTCCATAAATCTTCTGGCACATGAATACCCTCTCGACGAAGCACCCGGCAGAATCACTTCCCTTGAAACCCACATCTATACAAGGCATAAATCCTGAATCCTTCCCCAAGTCTGAACATGGGCCAATAAGGCCAACCATAGCACACCAATTCCTCTGCTCAAATCACCGCTTATGTCCTTTCCGTAGCTGAAATAACCCATCAATATGCTAATAACCAGAAACCTCGCAAGTAGTTAACCATGCAACCCTAATTATAGGCAGTGGGACTCTCCCACTTAGCTTGAAGCCATTATTACACAACTTTGGACTCCACCAGGATCCTTTATTTCTTATTGACATAAATAACCGACAAAATTCTCAAAATCTTTCTGTAAAACCCCCTCTTTATACTCTGAATCATCAACCACATTCGCACGACCGATCCCATTGCAGTATCACCAGTAGAATACTTTGCAGAAGCTTCGCCAACCACGCGACCGCTAACCTTCTCACAGGGAATAACCCCCTTGTGGAAAACACTCTCCGACACCTTTCAACGTCGCTCTACGGGGTACCATCACTGCGGCATCAATGACCCATCCTAAGTCCGAGCTCACTCTCTAGCTGCACCAGTCCCTTCACTCCTTGTGGACATCAATTAAGTGTGCGACATCATCTTTCCAATTCAAAGTTAGGTAGTATTCTTCTTCATTTCAAGTAGCTCCTTTCCGTTATACCCAATCTCATGCCGCATAATAGCCCATACTTCAAATTAATCCGTAGGCCCAAATCACCAATCACTAAAATCCCCAAATCACTCCAAACTCTCCCACTTTGGCGAAACTCACCCCTTTAGTCGACTACTCGACCTTTGCTTCTTATACCTGACCTCCTAGAAACTCTAACCACCGCCTGACACTTCCCACATGCTCTTCCTCATCTTTTGCTGTTCAGTTGTTGCCTTAAATAACATCTATCTTTGTGGCACTTGGACCCACAATTGCTGCTAACTTTAAACCTTTCCGAAGATCATCTTCCTCGAACCGTCGACATTACAAACAATGATTCAATCCTGAACTACCGCACCCTGCAGTATCTGATAGCCGCATCTTCAACACTATTTCACAATATCTTACCCCAAGGCGAATTGTAGAAGATCATAACACCAGCGAACTTAGTAGATTCAATAGGGACAACTACACCTCATCATAGAAGAAAACTCTACCACGCTCGCAAATATCAAATCTCATTATTCCATCAACCCAAATCTGAACATTCTTAGTCCGATTGCCTTTCCTCCGCCAGAAGTAAAATACCGAATCTCTGAATCATGCACTGAGTAAACCTCCCTTCAAGTCATTCCTTGCCCCGACACGTAGGCAAACATCCTACCAACACATCAATACTGCGAAACAATTGTTCATAGCATCATGGCAACTTATGCCTAGCCTTAGAGCTCTTAAAAGCACCGCTACTGAGCTGAAAAAATAGAATATCTTTCCACAAGGCGACGATAATAGTTCAAACAACCCCGTAGGGAGAAACACCCCGCACCATATTCGTAGTACCATTATAATTCTTCAATTCTCGATTTATAAGAAGTGGTTCGCGTCGCATAAGATTGAATAGGAAGGAATTAAAGGCATAAGCCTCCAGGGATCAAATCACACGATAAGGAATCAAGAAGGGAAGTACTCCTAACAGTCCTGCAGCCTCTCGAGGATAAGTACAGACGTCTCCGTACCGATCCGCGAGACCCTACTAGACTTGCCCATGACTCGTGAGACCCTAGGAACCTAGTGCTCTGATACCATGTTGTCACGACCCAAAATCTACTAAGGATTGTGATGGCGCCGGACACCACAGTCAGGCAAGCCAACCAAATACTTAATTAAATCCTTGTTTTAAAACTCTTGAAATCTATAATTTTTTTTCCTTCAAATTCACCATTTTAGAAAGATAATCGTCTTAAATCAAATTAAATATAAGCAGTTGATATAAAATACTCTATAGCCATCCCAGAACCTGGTGTCACAAGTCCATGAGCTATTTCTAAGAAACAATACAATACAACATTCGTCCGGAATACAGATGGACAGAAAGTAAATACAAAGTACTGGAAGGGACTATTCTAGCTGCGGGCCACCTTGAGTAGTGAAACTCACCTAGTCCCTGTATCATCCATGCTGCTACGCCCAGTAGGCCACTAGTAGTACAAGTGCCAATGCACAGAAGTGTAGTATGAGTACATAAATAACGTGTACTCAGTAAGTATCCCGCCTAATCTCGAAGAAGTAGAGACGAGATGGCAACTTCGACACTTACTAGTGGTCTAATAATGATAAATTATTAATACGAATAATCATGGGTTTATTAAAAATGACAGTAACTTCAAGTAAATCACGAGCAGGTGAAAGTTCCTTTCTATATTAGGGGTCTCTGGGTTCATAAACCATTAGTTTCCAATTATCTCAAGTCGGGGAGAGCAAATATCGATCTCAAATAATCTCAAGGCAAGCAATACCAACATGCGTAAATCATGCCGAGGCGTACGGCCCGATCCAACAGAAAATAAACTGTGCACTGCCAAGGGTCGAACGGCGCGAACCATAGATGCATCTATTACTCCGCTCGCGAACTATCCATGCGACGCGGTCAACATAAAATAAACAATCACTCTACTCGCGAATCATACATGCGACGCATGCACACATAGAAAAACATGCTCAGATAGCCAATCAAGAATTTATCCAAATAAAAGCAACTTCTCTTTTAAAACAATTCAAGAAAAGAGGTTTAATCCCTTTTTGAAATTCATTTACTGATTCGATGTGATTCAAGTAATTCGAGCTGTCGAGAAGTTTACAATTAATCCAAGTATAGCATGCTTTTGGGTCCTAGACTACCCGGACAATAGCATAACAGTAGCTACACACGGACTCTCGTCACCTCGTGCGTACGTAGCCCCCACAAATAGAAGCACATAACCAATTAACTCACATATGGGGACAATTCCCTCTTACAAAGTTAGAAAGGAGACTCACCTCGCTCCGAAGTTCCAAAACCAGCATTCCACGCCTTTTCGAAGACTTGAATCGATGTTAAATACTCCAAAACCAGCCAATGATCATGCAAATTCATTAATATACGATAAACTACTCGTATTAATCCAATCGCGTAGGCCAAATGACCTCAGGCCCAGCTTTTCCTTCTACGCGTTCGCATTATCCTCCTCGCATTCGCGTAGTAGCTCAGCCCACCCCTTCGCGTTCGCGACTTCCTCTTCGTGTTCGCGAAGGCCAAATCTAGCAGCCCCCCCCCCCACTTTCCTCTTCGCGTTCGCGAGACTCCCTTCGCGTTCGCGAAGAAGGAAACCAGATACCAGCAACCAGCAACAGCTTTTTACCCAAATTCGACCCGTTAACCACCCGTAATCCACCCGAGGCCCCCAGGACCCCAACCAATTATACCAACTAGTCCCAAAACACATTACGTACTTGCTCGAGGCCTCAAACCATATCAAACAACGCTAAAATCATGAATCGACCTCCAATCCAAGCTTTATGAACTTTAGAATTTCAAACTTCTACTTTCAATGGTTAAACCTATCAAATCACGTCTGATTGACCTCAAATTTTGCAGACAAGTCATATTCGACATTACGGACCTACTCCAACTTCCGGAATCAAATTCCGACCGCGATATCAAAAAGTCCACTTCCGGTCAAACTTCTCAAAAACCTTCATATTTCCATCTTTAGCCAAATGACTTCAAAATGACCTACAGACCTCCGAATTCACTTCCTATCGCGCTCTCAACCCCAGAAACACCATACAGAGCTACTCCCAGACTCGGAATCCCAAACGGACATCGATAACACTGAAATGCACTTCAAGCAAAACTTATGAAATTTCTTCCAAAATGTTAACTTCCAAATAGGCGCCAAAACGCTCCCTGGTTATCCAAAACCCGAACCGGGCGTACGCCCAAGTCCGAAATCATCATACAACCTGCTGGAACCTTCAGATCCCGATTCCGAGGTCGTTTACTCAAAACCCAATCCTAGTTAATTTTTTCAACTTTAAGCTTCCGAAATGAGAATTCTCTTTCCAAATCAACTCTGAACTTCCCGAAATTCAATTCCGACCATGCGTACAAGTCATAATACCTGAAATGAAGCTGCTCATGGCCTCAGACTGCTGAACGACGCGCTAGAGATCAAAACGACCGGTCGGGTCGTTACATTATCCCAATCATAATTATTTACTAATCTTCTTGATTATCTTATTAATCTCCCACTGACATTACCCAATTATTCACATAATTAAGAATTATCTCAAATTACTTAAAAATGCTATTCACTTTTAACACACTTTATACACCTTGCTATCATGGTCATGTGGTACCTTGTATAGCACAAGTCCATAATTACTGGGTATTATAGCTTGGAGCGTATTTTATTCCCAAATTGACAAACTTCGACAGAACTCATTTTCTTTGATCCACTTACCCTCTTATATTCATGAATTAACTCATCACTTGTTTGAAATAGCGTAATACTTATAATTCCAAATAAAATCTCATTCCCGAACTTACGTCGATTAACTTACGATGCAGCTTTAACGTACGAAAATGCAGAATGTAATATCTCATTTCCGGACTTTCATCAATTTACTTATGGCGTACTTTCACGTACGAAAACGTGGGGTGTAACATCATTCCCCCCTTTGGAACATTCGTCCTCGAATGTTGACTGATGCACTTATCATTATCATAGCCCATAGTCCTTGCGATTACTTTAGTACTCTCCTTGCCATCTTAGGCAGTTGTTCTGTGAATAAATCTGGAATCTAGGGTATTTCCACCTGTAGGTCTCTTTCTTACACCACGGCCTGTGCTCGGGATTCTTCCAATCTCTTAACTCTTGCTACCTTCTGTCATGCAGCCTGTACGACTTTTTCCTTGTAAGTATGCCTATGCGACTCTTCTTTCTTTTTTCCTCCAGCTTTTTCCAATATCTAGGCTTCACTTTGTAAACATATATAGAGCTTGATAAGATTTCCCTCTAAGCATCTATGGGTATATCGAAGTTCTTCGTCGGGCACTTTGTTGAACTCACGAATATTGCTATACCTTATTTCGTTTATCCATCCGTATGACTTTACTGCACCTAGGTAAGTTATACTATACCATAACTCTTACCTCGATTTATCCTTACTGAAGTCTACTACCAGACTCCAGGTTACTTTCGTTGCTTATCTCATATGTATAAATCCAAGTCCTTTAATGCTCCCTCATTACTGTTCATCCTAAGAATGACGGCCTGATCTTATCTCATACTTTGTGACTTCTGTCCATCCATTGTTGATTCACCTTAATATTGATCTACAATTTACCACTGATAACATTTGGGCTTACATTATCATGTTTTTACGTTTGGGCTTACGTTATCTCGTTATCACTAGGGCTCTCGTCACCTTCTCACTTGCCCTTTCTTGTCCTTATTCCTATCTTCCTAAAACCTTTTTGCTTTATCATACTTTAGCTTGCGTCCTACATATATCTATTTATACTACTCCTTCAACTTGCTTGCATCATAGATTTCCTTATGGCATTCTGGAACATCAAGCGAGACATCACATCATCTCTAACTCTTCTTTACTCTCTTAATTAGTCTCCTCGATACCTAGAAACCATAGGTTGGAAGACATGCCACTGACGACGCCGTTATCATTCTTGGATACTAATCCCCGCGCTTCTAGCCTTTTATCAAAAGTATGGACTATTCACAACCTCCTACATTTGAGTATCGCGTACGTTGTTTACCTTTACCTTACTTATCTTAAAATCTTGCATCACATCTTGGATTTCTTTCATGACCTTCCTTCCACATAGGTATAATTCACATCCATAACTTGAAGCTTTATTATAATACTTGCACCTCTAGTGCATACACAATCCAGTGATAGCTTCATGCTGACTTCTTATGAGGCTGATACTCTTCTGACTGGCTTTATCGTAGAGCCGTTATAAAATATGGCTATTGTACTATCTCTCTTGTACCTCTAATATTAAGAGTGATTCTGCAATGTTCTCAATCATGATGTCTGTAATTTTTCTGGGTCCAATAATCATACTCCCGATTTACTTTGTTGATGTAACTCTTTAGTTTCCCCTTCCTTCTGATCACCTTTTATATAGGCCTAAGCTATCTCCCGATCTGCGGCTCCTGGTATTAGTTATTACTTAAGCCTCTCATGGGCGTCATGTCTTATTAACATTATTGAAATTGGATTGTTATTAGTTGGCTTACCTAGAGGGTTGGGTTAGGTGTCATCACGACTAGTGGATCTTGGGTCGTGACAGATTGGTATTAGAGCTCTAGGTTCATAGGTTCTACTAGTCATGAGTAAGTGTCTAGTAGAGTCTTGCGGAGTATGATGACGTCCATACCTATCTTCGAGAGGCTGCAGGACATTTAGGATATACTTCCCATCTTTCTTTCCTTATCGTGCGGCATTGATTCAGCTTGAAGCGTAACTCTTTGAATTCCTTCCAAGCATTCGTATGCGCACATGGGCGCTCGATATCAGCTGTGCATCGATGGCTTGTGATTCCCAAGATGAGGTGTGAGATGTGATTTCAGTATGCTGATGATAGGCCAGTCTGGAGGACTCGCGGCCGAGATTCGACTGTAGCTTGAGCACAGAGGTGTTGATTGTGTGAGCACGTGCTTTTAAATTTATATATCCGGTAGTGTCCCTATTAGTAGAATTTGTGGCTGGATGGCTACATGATGAGTATGATGTGACTGCGAGATGTGTTCATATGGTTTGAACGTGATAAGAAGGGTTTGCTTGAGGTGTAGAAGGGGCTATTGGGTGCTGGATTTCTATCTTCATTCGACGTATAGTCTCGAGTTATGGGCGTGTTGAATGATCTTTGATACAAGCCGGATGAGCACGCTTAATGAGGATGATTTTCTAGTCACATCATAGCATTGGAGTGCTCTAAAGGAGTCATAATCAAGAAGGCTATATTGGCAATTTAGCTATTTAGGCTAGTCTTATAATTTAGGTCTACTTAGCTTTTTTACTAGTCTAAGGGTATTTTAGTCATCTAGCCTAAATAGTACTCTAGTATAAATAGTCCTTTCTCTTATTTTGAAAAGAAGCTTTTGATCATGGATTGATAAACAAATAACAAATCTTGAGAGGTTTGAGGTATCTTTTATTTCTCTTTATTTACCATGTTTTTAGATTCTATGTTAGACTTATCATGTATGAGTTCATACTCTTGGATTATATTTTGTATTTGAATGTTAGTTCATTATTCTAGTTGATATATCTTCTAGGGGCTTTGAATTTGCATTCTTTACTTAGCTAAATCCGTTTTCTTATTAGTATTCTTGCTTGTTTAGTGTTTATCATAGTAAATTCAAGGGGTCTAAGTAGTTCATAGTTAGGTTCTTGTCTTTCTCTATTTTAAACCCTAATGTTCTATCTTTTTGATTTCGTGTATATATTATCTGTGTTTGCGATACGATTCCGTATCATCTTCATATCAGAGCAGAGGTTTCTGATTGTTCTATCAATCCCTCGGTCTTTTTGTTTTGATTATCATCTGATCTGAATATAAAAAAAAATCCGAAATTTCCCAAAATAGAAGATCACTGTTCATCGGTTATTGTTTATCACTGTTTTGTGTGTATTCTGCAAAAAAAAAAAAAAAAAAAAAAAAAAAAAAAAAAAAACGAATTCCTTGTTCTCTCTAAGGATTTTTATTCCGAAAATTCTGATTCTTTCATTATCTGAGTTTAATCTGCTGTTTTAAGCTGAAAATTCGGAGCTACGATTGAATCTGAGCACAATATGAACCCCGCCATTGCCGAGCTCATGGAAGAAGCTAGGTTTCATTTGAAATCTAAAACTGGGGCTCGAAATCGACTGGGTGTAACTGATTCTTGTTCGAGACATTAATACAAAGCTAAAATCTGAAGGATTAGCTCGATTGAAACTGATTTAATAGGGTTTTGGTTCAAAGTTGCGAAGCGCGTTAAGGGAGAAGACGACCTAGGGTTCGTTGTTTTCGTGAGTGTCTGAACAAATTGATTTGTTGAAAGTTTGTGGCTAAAGTTTGGGTCCAGTTGAAGATGATTTGAGCGAGGTTTACCAGAAAATTTTGAGCTGAACTTGAATCAGTCGAAGAACACTTGTTTCGGTTGAAGAACTTCTCGGACTGATTCGAGTCGATTCGAGCAGCTGGTAAATCGAAGAAGAATACTTGTGGAGCCAGTGATTGCAATTCATTCGTCGCAACGAGAAGGTTTGAGCTCTTCTGGCTGTGTTCTTGTGTTCTTTAAGAGAGAACTAAAAGTGGCTTCTAATTGTACTGTAGTCCTAATCCATTGAGTGTTGTTGATTGAGGAATTTGAGTTGAGTACTGGAGCTGGTAGCATCTTAGTATTGAAATCTGAGTTTGATCATAGACTGTTTGTTGAGAATATGATCTTACTTGTGATCAAAGTTAATCGGGGACTGTCATTGAATGCCTTTTAGTTGATAGTAGCTGTTAGCTACTCGAATTTAAGCTGTTGTTCTGAAATTGTATGAACTGAGTTAGTTTCCTGAAATTGAGAATTCTTGTCGCAAATCCTGAGCTGAATATTGTTTGGGAGTTCTGAAGACCTGTGTGATTCTTGAGTTTGAAATTAACACATGTTGATTGCTGCTGTGATTGAACAATCGTTTCAGTTCTTCAGAAGTGCAGCAGCAGAAATTTCACTGTGAGCTTCGACATTCAAGTGTTGTTGGTGATTCCCTGCAGTTGAGTTTTGAGTGTGATATCTATACTGTTTGAGTTAGAAAGCCTGTCCAGTTTTAACAGTTACTGTCCAGTAATGAAATTCGGCAAAATCTGCAGAGTTTGAGGAAACATTTCTGCACTGTTGAGCTCCAGTTAAGCTGCAAATCTGCAGCACCTTATTCAAAATTGGACTGCTGTTTTTCTGCACTATTTCTCCATAGTTTCAGCTACATTTCTGCACTTTTGATGATGGATCGATAAACAAATACCAAAATTTGAGAAGTTTAGGGTATCTTTTATTTCTCTTTATTTACCATATTTTTAGATTATTTTCGTTGTGAATTGTTTGGCTCAAGTCCGTTTGCTTTTAATTGTTTTTTTTGGTGTCGCATAAATTCCATTCCGAACCGATACTTGATTACCTACTTGGATTGATTCGGGAAATAGTTGTGAAGAGAAATTTTAGATACCCTTGTGCGGAAAAGGCTCGAGTGGTGAGTTCAATTGAGCGAGGTCGCAAAAGCCTTTGACCTTTGATTGTAAACACGAGTGTTGAGTGAAATATATTGAGTGATACACTAAGGGGTGAATTGAGAGCTCCTATTTTTGACTAACCAACTTTCTTATTTTAAGTTATCTTTTGAGGTACAAGGAGTCAAAAGGGAGGTATGGATGGTTGTGTGGGTTCTTCTTATGAAACTAATTGTGCTTCTCCAAGTATTGAAATCTTTTATGATGAAAGTGAAAATCTGAGGCATTGCATAGTGAATGTAGAAGGCTATGAGGGTTGTTTGGTTGCGATAAGTAATCATTATGCAACCAACTTTATTGCTTCTTCCTTTGTTGAATGGTTGGGATTGAGTTGCATTCCAAGGGAGTCGCCTTATAAATTTCGAGGTGAGTGGGTTGATAGAGGTGTGATGGTTACTACAACCAAAGGAGACTTTAAAGAAGTGGTTTGGTGTGATGTATATCCTTGAAGTATTGCCATGTTTGGGAAAGCCTTGGTTTCTTGATCATAATCTTCCAATTGATGTAAAGTGGAATAGGTATGTGGTTGATATAAATGGAAGAGGGCATACTTTCATTCCTAAATACTTCGAGGATAAGTTGGTGGCAATGCAAGATATTGGATATGGAGTTTGGAGTGAAAATCAATTCACAAGTCCTTCTCCTAGTCCAAGTAGAGTTTATGACGCTTATACTATGTCAAGCCCAATTGTGTCTTTTGATGCTTGTTACAATGCACCTTACACTTATCCACGACCCCACTACCAACACCAACTACAACCACCAACCACACTTCAACCACCATAAGTACATCAACTACTACCTTATCAACCTTCACCACAACCTAGACCACCACTAACTCTACCCCCACAACATATGCCTCAAGCACCACCAAGGAGGGACAATCTCCCTCCTCCAGCACCCATACCACCTCAAGAGCCTCGCATGATTAACAACCCACCTTTTCAACATGATCATGATACCATCTTGAATGAGTTGGACAACATTCGACAAGTTTTCATGACGAATTAGAGGAGATGAAGTTAACCAAAGGGTAAGAGGCCAAATGAGTTTGAGAACATCCTTGAAAAATGCAAAGAGATGAAGTAAGGATGAGAGACAAAGAAAGAGAGAAGTGAGGGAGAGTATGTGGATACTTGGGGATTAAAGTTTGTTTTTGACCCCGGAGTTATTTCTTATTATGGTAAAGTGTTTTTCTTTGAATTGGAGAGTA
This sequence comes from Nicotiana attenuata, assembly GCF_001879085.1. Lineage (NCBI taxonomy): Eukaryota > Viridiplantae > Streptophyta > Magnoliopsida > Solanales > Solanaceae > Nicotiana > Nicotiana attenuata. The sequence continues at coordinate 15,313 of NW_017674569.1, forward strand.
TGCTTTTTATTGTCTCTTATGACACTTGGTTATACCATAAAAGTGTGCCTTTGTTGAGCATTTTACAAAATTGTGATTTTGTTGGAAGTATGGGACTTTCTACTCTCTTGATTCTTCTCATGGGTATTACTTTCGTTGTAGTCAAGTTTGTGTCATTTCTGTTAAAGATGTGTTCTTTCTAGACTATGACACTTGGCTATATCACAATAGTGTTACTTTTGAGTGCAAGTTTGAGAACTTTGATCTTTTAGCTTGGACATACAATGCTTTGTTTGTGATTGGCTTGGTACTTATGTTTGCCTCTTTCTTGGTTTTGCAAGGTCCAAATTTGAGGACGAATTTCTTTCGGGGGGGGGGGGGGTAGGATGATACAAGCCGGATGAGCATGCTTAATGAGGATGATTTCCTAGTCAACGTCATAGCATTGGAGTGCTCTAAAGGAGTCAAGATCAAGAAGGCTATATTGGCAATTTAGCTATTTCGGCTAGCCTTATAATTTAGGTCTAGCTTCCTTACTGGTCTAAGGATATTTTAGTCATCTACCCTAAATAGCACTCTAGTATAAATAGCCCTTCCTTTCATTTTGAAAGAAAACTTTTGATGATGGATCGATAAACAAATACCAAAATTTGAGAAGTTTAGGGTATCTTTTATTTCTCTTTATTTACCATATTTTTAGATTATCTATGTTAGGTCTATCATGTATGAGTTCATCTTCATACTCTTGGATTATCTTTTATATTTGAATGTTAATTCATTGTTCTAGTTGATATATCTTCTAGTGGCTTTGGATTGCATTCTTTACTTAGCTTAATCTGTTTTCTTATTAGTATTCTTCCTCGTTTAGTGTTTATCATAGTAAATTCAAGGGGTCTAACTAGTTCACAGTTAGGTTCTGTCTTTCTCTATTTTAAACCCTAATCTTCTATCTTTTTAATTCCGTGTATTTTTGCATTATCCGTGTTTTCGATACGATTCCATATCAATCTTTCATGTTGTTTAGTTGTCAAGTGAAGTAAGTTTTCAATGTCGTGATATGAGTTCAGACTTAGGAAGATTAAGTGATTGCGTAATAGTTATGACTGTGGAAGGGAATAGAGAGATGTCAGTTTGAGGCAAAGCAGGTGGGTATCTCCTGCTGGGTGTCCTGAGGTATGTGTGATCCCTATGTTGTTTTGTAGTGAGTTCTCTTTTACCCGTGAATTATATGTGTATCAATTTGAGTTTGGATCTCTTATGAGAGATGGTGTCACGACCTAAACTAAAGGGTCACGACGGGCACCAACTATAAGTGGAAAAGCACTGTATCAATGAACTATCTTTCTTAAAACATCAATACATACATGCCGTCAAGGCCTCTGACATACTGTACAAAATGAACCTCTGCCTACAAAGTCTCTAAGAGTATTTGACATCAAATGGAACAAGGTACCGTCCTACCCATATGTCTGTAGCAAAATTCTGACACCATTATGCCTCTGATTAATATCATGAAATAAACTTTATCGACTTACGATTTTTTGAGACCCATGAACAGACGATAGAATAATAAGACATATGGTAAATCAAGAATATAAGCATCTCTAGCATTTCTACGAATAGAGTCATTTATGCAAGTTGTGCCTTTGCTTGTTTCGTTGGTATCGTATGGTTCTTGCCAAAAGAAAGAAGGAATAGCCTTATACCTGAGTCAATTCTCTTGACAATTCCTCTAACACACGTCACCTGCGATAACACGTAACGGCGGATCAAGTAGGGAAAAATCTGTATGATATTCTTGTTGAAGTAACTCACATTACTATGAAGATACATATATCTCTCTTTTGAATTTGATCCTAATCTTGTATAACTTTTGTTGAATTTGTGAAGTCTTTCATGGCTTTGTTGAAGTTGAACGTTGCCATTCCATATTTGTGAATTAAAGAGAGTCTTTCAATAGAATTCTTTAACAAGAATGAGAGATATGGTGCCCATATCTTAAATTTTTGCCACCACCTCCATAAGCATTTAATTTGATGGCAATTTGCTGCCACAATTTTACAATCCCACGTGGAAGTGTTGTACCCTTAGCAATTATCCAAACTCTCTTAAATAATTATCCACAAAATTTAATTTACAAGTTAATCTCTCACTTAAAAATTCATAATTACCCAATTATCCACATAATTATGAATTATCTCAAATTACTTAAAATACTACTCACTTTTAACACACTTTATATACCTCACTATCATGGTCATGTGGTACCTTGTATGACACTAGTCCATAAATACCGGGTATTATAGCTTGTGTTACACCCCGTATTTTCGCACGTGAACGTATGCCATAATTAAATTGATATAAGCTCGCGAATGAGATTATTTTGAGGTAATAAGAATTACGCTATTTCAAACAAGTGATAAGTATATTCGTGAACGTGAGAGGGTAAGCGAATCGAAGAAAATAAGTTTTGTCGAAGTTTGACATTTTGGGATAAAATACAACCCGAGCTAAAATACCCGGTAATTATGGACTAGCACCATACAAGGTACCACATGGCCATAATAGTAAGGTGTATAAGGTGTGTTAAAAGTAAGTAGTATTTTAAATAATTTGAGATAATTTTTAATCATGTGTTAATTGGTTAATTATTGGTTAATGGGAGATTAACTAATAGATTAAGAAATTAGTGGGTGGTTAAGGCTTTTGGATAAGCTCCAACGTGGCAGCCCACTATGCCCATATATATGACTCTTAAATCATTGCAAGGTGGCATAGTTAGAACAATTTTGGTGGCCAAGTCTTTTAATGTGGGGCCCACACCACAAGACTTAAAAAACTATCTAAATCACGTAAGAAGGTGCTTACATCTCCACAATAAGGTGAAGGGGAACTTCAACAAGTCATATGAAATCATTTTGTGTAATAGTAACGTGAGGATTTTCATAACATCTTCAAAAACTTCAACAAGATTTCATAGCAATTCAACAAGATTTCTTATCATCTTTGCAACGTGGAATTTGCGATTCTAAGGGAGTACGGTGTAATCTTCCTCAAGGACATCATACGGATTTTTTCCTACTTCGATCCACCGTTACATATTTTCACAAAAGACGTGTGTTAGAGGGATTGTCAAAAGAATCGGCTCAGGTATGTTAAGGCTATCCCCCCATCGGTTGGGTCATGACAAAAGTGGTATCAGAGCAGTTCTGTCCTAGGGAGTCTACAAGCCGTGTCTATTAGAGTCTTTTTTATGGGTGTGTCGTGCACCACACTTATAAGCAGGAGGCTACGGGGCATTTATGTCACGACCCAAACCGGATGGGCCGCGACGAGCACCCGGTGCCTTACTCAACCGAGTACCAACATAACATATCTTTCTTATCATACTATCATGGTAAATGAGCTAGAAAACTCGTCATGAGATAACAAGAATGAAACGTAGGGGAATACTCAACATATGACGACCCACCATGATATGCAAACTTATACATGTGACATACGGGCCTATAAGGCCGACATGACCATTTGTAAACTCAAAACATAAGCCGAAAAGGCCATACAATAATCCATACACCTGACATCTGTCTACAAGCCTCTAAGAGTACCAATTATCATAAGGGTCGGGACAGGGCCCCGCCATACCAATCAATACATATCCAAAGCATACTGACCAAATAGGCAACTCCGAAGCAAGTGGAGTGCACCAACACCTTCCGCTGAACTGATAGCCTACTTGGAGGAATGTCAACCTGTCTATCGGGACCTGCGGGCATGAAGCGCAGCGTCCCCATGCAAAAGGGACGTGAGTACGAATAAAGTACCGAGTATGTAAGGCAGGAAAATATAAATAAGAACAACAATGTAAAGAGAGATAGAGGAGATACAACCTGTAACATCTGAGTGCCTCTGGGGGCTACTGACATGAAATGCATAATACATATATATACATAAACTTTTTAAAAAAACGTACGCCTCTGTGGGCATCATCATCATCATATCTTACCCGGCCTCAAAGAGGACTCGGTAAAAACGTACCCGGCCATCATAAGGCTCGGTAGAATCGTACCCGGCCACGTGGAGCTCGGTAAACCCAACTGATCAGTGGTTGCACAATAGGTGCCGTACTCGGCCGACTATAGTGCGGCTCGGTAGATTAAAATAGATACATATATATAATGCATTCTCGACTCATGGAATCAAGTTCTAAACCTTTTGGAGTGACCTAAGAACATTATGGACATCCCTACCATCAATATGAACCTGAGTAGGATTTAAGGATCATACACACTTGTTTAGAATAACTTTATAAGGAAAGAACAACATGGACAACCTTAGTTTCTAGGAGTAGATCTGTTATGAATTAGCGTACCGTTTATGTTCATGTTACTTTAGATCATGCCAAAAGAACGAAGGAAGTGCCTTAACATACCTTGTATATTCTTCCCAACCTCAAGCTATGCAATTTCACGGCTCCTTAGTCTACAATAAGAGAAATGACACTCTCGTTATCGTTTAAGTGTCGTAACTATTATGTATCGACCACAATCTATTTTACAATGAAATGGACAGCACCTCTCCTATATATATGACTTCACACTAGTCAAAACAATCACAAACAGCCCAACATACCCCTAACACTTCATACACAACACGAAAACCATAATAGTGTCAAACAATCCGAAAATGTTACGATGAACGACCAACAAACAACCTTGCCATTATGTGGTGTTTCTCCACACCCTTCCTCCTCTCAACTCCATAAAAACAGTAGTAAAAGAGACAACCCAATACCAACACGAAACAGCCCAAAAACAGTCCTACAAGTTCATCAACTCAAACAAAAATTTTCGGTTTACTTAAACACGTTTCGACTTGTCTTTTCTTTCAAATTGAGAAATACAACCAAAAGTACATCATTACACCTCTTATCCAATAAACCAGCCATGAATTTAACTTAAAAATAAGTTCACAACCAGCCAACCATTGCACAAGATCAAACAACATACCATTCTTCCGAAACTAGCTAGGTCTATTCTTTACGATCGAGTTACAACTCGCAAAAGCATAGATAATGGAAGGAGAAGCATAAACTTACCTTGTACTGAGTATCACCCACTAAACCTGGTCCTTTTTCATCAAAAATAAGTTCCTCAACACGGATACAAGAAGGAGAAAGAGAAACTAGCATGCTGTCCGGACTTTTCAGCACTAGAATCGCGTCGTAACACCCGGAATACCGTAGGGTTTGTGTGGGATTTTTGGGGAGGAGTTGCAGGGGTTCAATTAGGTTTTCAAAGTCTGTAAGATGGGTGAAATAATTGAGTTTATAATCCTTTAAATGTCCCCTCTTGGCCGACTTTAGGAGGTTTAATTGAGACCTCTCCTTTTGGCAAGTAGGTGATGCACCTACTTGTCACCTACCAGTCTGCGCTGTCTCACGAAAATGCAAATATCTATCTACTCCAATATCGTATCAACAAATGATTTATTGAATTAGAAACTAGCCTCATATATCTTTAATTTGATAGGTAGATCATCCCATAATTCCAAGTATATTGGGAGAAAAACTCAGTTAAATTTGACCTAATTTTCAGCACATTTATGAATGGAACTTGTGATGACCTTTTTCCAACTTTTGTTCCACAACTCGCTTGACTTCAAAACATAACACCAACTATCGTACGAATAAAATAACTCATAGTATAATCTCCTTATAATGTTAATAACCCTAGTATCACCCAAAAAGTACATGGTAAAACATTCCAACTTGTCGACTTTCGACGAAACTTATTTTCTTCAATTCATTTAGCTTCTAAGCCTTCAAACCCCCTTGCTACTTGGTACTAATGATCTTAAATATTTGTAATCTCCACGTTAACATGATGAACTAACTTTGTAAACTTTTAAAAGATGATTCCCTTTCTGAGCTTACATTAATTGACTTATGATGTACTCTTACGTACGAAAACATGGGGTGTAACAATTTAGGACTGTCACTCTTTCTTCCTACTCTAGATCGTGTGGTAGAGCTTAGTTGTAAGAACTCATTTTCCTAAACTCTATCTTACTTATAGTACGACGATACCTACATCCAGAAAGATGATTGGTAAGAGATATAGCTGTGGAAGAGTTGAGTCGGAGGAACTCAATTTTTGCATCATGCTTATGATGGATAAATATGAGGTATTCAGCAAATCATGTGTATACTAAGATGTGTAAGCTTCTTGGTAGGGGTCCCTAAGGCAAGAATGCCTATCCACTCTTACGATAAAAAGGAATAAGGAGGGAGACACAAGTTTCAGCAAGTAAAAGGAGCAAAGTGAAGAAGGTACGAGGCACCCAGTTAATGAAGATTATCAGTATTACAGTTCAGGCAGAGAAATATAAGCATATTGAGTTACCTTTAACTGTAACTGAGGTATGTACAATTGGACACAACCATCTCATTTATGCCCCATGGAAGCTAACAGAAGTAGTATAAGAGAAGGACGGATATCAGGATCCGGCTGGGGTTAGAGTGACCCAAAATGGTGGATAGCTTATTTGCGTTAGTTGACATTTCTGAAGGATGTTATAAATATGCTAATAGATCTCTTTGTGAGACATCCAGATGGTGCAGTCTAGAATAGTATTATGGGGCAGTCTAGATAAATATTACCTTAACGTGGCTCCCATCCCTAGTAGAGAAAGAATGTTAGGCAACCCGAAGAGCCAGTAGATGGAGCAAGGGGAGCTAAAAGCAAAAGAGTATCTTGTTTGAGTTTCCAAAATAAAGTGATAGACAAAAATATTAGCGGAAAATAAGAAGAGAGTAAATGAAGTATTATGAGTAAGATGTGATACATGGATGACAACGGTAGATCAAAAAGATAATAGTATTAACGAGAGGAGCCAGGCCTTAGGACAACAAAAGAGTATAGGCCATAAAGTCATATCCTCATTTCGAGAAATAAGTTCGTGACTCCAACGTGATTACGAGAAGGAAAAGTTAGACTCCAGAGTAATAGAAATTAGTATGGAATGGTGAACAAGATAAACTAAACATGAACTAGGGACTGATTGGTTTGATAATGGTCGACATCAAGAGAACTCCAGATTGCGTTTTGGCGATAATAGAATGGAGAATAGAAGAAGATTCATGAGAATTTCTGAGAATGTTCATTCAGGAAGACGCTTCCCTAAAGCAAGCAATGTGAGCAAAAGTAAGCTTAAGGGACTGTATTGTCAGTTATATTAAGTGTCACCCTCGCGAATATGGAATTTTGTTATCCTTGGTACATAAGGATTACCGTAAGGCGAGTAAGGGTCATCGATGATGTGAAAAGACGCCAAAGATGAAGAGATAAAACATCTATAGGTAGATTCTCGTGGCTCCAACTCTTAGTACCCCCTAAAAAGGGGGGGGGGGATATGGAGTGATGTGGCATTAAGTCATAATTAAGTGCTTCTAGTGACTGTGGAATGGTAAAGGAGGATTGTGATAAAAATGAAAAAGGAACGAGATTGCACTTATCCAAATCCTACAGGAACGCTACCATTCCAGAATATAATGCAAGCACGACGTCAAGGAAAGGAAGTAAGGTTCCTGCCCGGAATGTTATTGATAAATAAGGAGCCAGTGCAAGAGGTAAGTTAGACAAAGGAAATAAACCAAGAGAGATTACGCGGAATACTGATATGAGAATAGGCCAACGAGTAGTTAGCAGTTGATTCGGGAAGAGCTTATGGCTAGACAGGAGGTTACAGACGAATCAGCAGATCGTGCAAGATAAACATAGTAAAACCCAATATAGTTATTCAACCTCGCAGTAATGTCGTTGTACTACTTGAGATATATTCAGATAGGAGTATGGATAGTTAAAGGTACTGTATTAATGTTACGGGAATAAAAGAGAGTGCCACCGGGAAGACAGTCAAAATATCAGTGCAGAAGCAACCCTACAAGCACAAGGGCATGGAGGTAAGTAACTACGCATAATTATAAGCAAGGAAGGACATCAAAAGGGTCCGTAATAAGATCACAGCTTTACAAGAGTTAAAGGGTCCTCCCTAAGTACTATAATGAAAGACTAGCTGAGGAAGTAAGGGAGAAGGCTGAACCTTAGCTCAATGACCCAAAGAGGGAATGGTCTTATAATAACAGTCTCACAACAACATCGTATGCACTCCATAAGAAAGTGGCACCTATCGTGGCTAATGAAAAGGTAATATTCAATATCATATGGGTTGTATGGAATTCCAATATGCGTAAGAACTAAGGAAAGCTAAGTATGCACGCTACTAGGGGCAGAAAGACCAGGAAAAGTAATAGCTTACGTTCAAAGAAAGCTGAGAAGAAACAAAAGGAATTATTCGAACAATGATCCAAAATTCGTTACGTTATGAACGCACTTACGATTTCGGAATATTATCCATGCAGCATATATATTGACATTCACACAGTTGTAGAAGACTCCGGTATAGGTTAAAACAAAGAATTGAGCTCAGGGCATAAACAAAGGATTGAATTGTAAGAAGATTGTATCATGAATATTCCATAGCGTCCATGAAAGGCTAAAGTAATACCATGAGCCGCAGATCGGAAGATAGATTAAGCATATATAAAGGATGATCATAGGGAAGAGGAAAACTAAAGAATTACATCAACCAAGTAAAGCAGGAGTCTGATTATTGGACCCAGAAAATTATGGAAATCGTGATTGAGAAAATTGCAGGATCACTCTTAATATCAGAGGTACAAGAGAGGAAGTACAGCAACCATATTCTATAACAACCCTACGATAAAGCCAGTTGGAAAAGTACAGGCCTAATAAGAAGTCAGTACGAAGCTCCCACTGGATTGTGTATGCACCAGAGATGCAAGTATCATAATAAGAGTTTCAAGTTACGGACGTGAATTATACCCATATGGAAGGGAGGTCATGAAAGAAATAGAAGATACGATGCAAGACTTTAAGGTAGAAAGGTAAAGGTGAACAACATACAAAATACTCAAATGCAGAAGCGCGAGGATTCAATATCTAGGAATGATAGCGGATTCGCCCGTAGCATATCGTCTAGCCTATGGTTTCTAGGTATCGAGAGGTCTAGTTAAGAGAGTAAAGAAGAGTTAGAGACGGTGTGATGTCTCGCTTGATGTTCCAGTATAACATAAGGGAATCTATGATGCAAGCAAGTTGAAGGAAGGTTGCGAATAGTATAAATAAATATGTATAGGTCGCAAGCTAAAGTATAGTAAAGCGACAAGGTTTTATGACATGAGTGAGGATGAGAAAGGGCGAGTGAAAAGGTGTCTAGAATGGATACGACCTCAGGATTAAGCCTTTGAAAACAAGAGAGCTAATGGTTTCTCTAAGTCAAGAGAGCTCAGTATAGCCTGAACAAACTCAAAGGAGCCTAAGACTAATGCAACGTGAGCCATAGTGATCGTAAGAGGTTTCAAGTTATCAGTGGTAGATTGTAAATAAATATTGAGGTGAATCAACTGATAACAACACGATAGGCAATTCAAGAATTACTAAAGAAAAATAAGAACATCAAGAAACATGCGGAAGCTAAAAGAAAATAAAGAAACGAAAAAGGACGGAAAATTAAAGATAGATTGAATTCAAGAAAGAGTTTCTTGAATTCAAGAAGTCTATTCTTGAAGTTGAATCCTAACAACAACAATTAGCTAACAAAGAACTAATCGCCTTTGGTAGAGAATTAAAAACAAGAGATAGATTGTGAAACCCGACCCTTTTAGAATAACAAGAACAACAATAAGCCTAAACTTATCACCTTTCTTGAATACCTAGAAGTGATCTAAGTTCTCGAAAGAGTTTGATCTTACCACCTTTAAGTTGAGTCTTGAAGGTTGAAGAATAAATCCAAGAGTAGCCACACATAAGAGTGCAAGAAAAATCTCACAATTTTTATTGACAATAGTCTGAATAATCTAAGTCTAAAAACAAAGAATACACCCTTTATATAGAGAGGGGTCACGAAATTCTACCTAAAAAACAAGTAAATAAAGTCCTAATCTACTTTGGACAACAAGTCCAACTACTTTAGGAAAATGAAAATACTAGGAAGCAAAAACCAAGTCATTCTTGGAAAGTAATCCCAAAAATCTTATAAAAAGGAAAATATAACCTTAACTAGCTAGGAAAGAAATAAATATAGTCCCATAATATATGGAAATAAGTCCCAAACCAATCTTGGATAGAATCTTGAAAATCATGGAATTCTTGAAGGAAATTTGCAAGTAACTTGGCACCAACTTGCACTCAACATCTAGCACGACTATTGTACCATTCTTGGATATCAAGTAAGTCCTTTTTATGCTATAAAAACGTGGCTTTATGTAGGACTTCATGGCTGCAAGTTTGTACATATTTTAGGTGTTAAATTGGTCCAATAGTGGCCTGATTTGGACCTTCTTCACATGATGTTTCTTGGGATCCAGTCCACCTCTTATTGGACATGAATTGGGGTCATAAATTAATTATAACACCTAAATAACTCATATCCTTTATTCTTAAGCTCTTCCTCCCAACTAACAACTTCTTTGATCGTTCTTGAAGTCCAATGACCTTGTTTTGCTACTTTTTAGCTTGAGATCTTATTGAAGGCCCTCTTTGAGATTCCAAAGCTTCATCCTTGTCCTTAAATAGATTTGAGCTTCCTAGGATGCTATCATCAACAATGGATGGACAAGAGTTTGAGATGAGGTTTGGTCGTCATTCTTAAGATGAACGGTAATGAGGAAGCATTAAAGGAGTTAGATTTTCATATATGATAAACAACGAGAGTAACCTGGAGTTTGGTAGCAGACCCCAGTGACGATAAATCGAAGTATGAGTTACGGTATAGTATGACCTATCTAGATGTAGTAAAGTCATACGGATAGATAACTGGGTCTAAAAAACAAGATATAACAATATTCGTAAGTTCAACAAAAAGTACCGAGCGAAGAACTTCAGTATACCTATAGATGCCCAGAGGGATATCTTGTCAAGCTCTGTATATGTTTACAAAGTGAGGCCTAGAGATGGACTAAAAGTTGGAGGAAAAAGGGAGAGAAGAGTTGCATAGGCTCACTTTCAAAGTCAGATTCGTACAGGCTGCATGATAGAAAGTTGCAACAGTTACGAGATTGGAAGGATTCCAGCCACAAGTCATGATGTGAGAAAGAGGCCTAAAGGGGAGAATGCCCTGACCTTTGGATTATTTACAGAATAATTGCCGAGATGGCAAGAAGAGTACTAAAGTATTCGAAAGACATAGGTTATGAAAATGATAAGTGCATCAGTCAAAATTCGAGGAGGAATGTTCCAAATGGGGGAATGATGTTACACCCCGTATTTTCGCACGTGAACGTACGCCATAATTAAATTGTCATAAGCTCGGGAATGAGATTATTTTGAGGTTATTAGCATTATGATATTTCAAACAAGTGATAAGTAAATTCGTGAAGGTGAGAGGGTAAGCGAATCGAAGAAACTAAGTTTCGTCGAAGTTTGACATTTTGGGATAAAATAAGGCCCAAGCTAAAATACCCGGTAATTATGGACTAGCACCATACAAGGTACCACATGGCCATAAATAGTAATTGGTTAATTATTGGTTAATGGGAGATTAACTAATTTGAGATAATTCTTAATCATGTGGCTAATTGGTTAATTATTGGTTAATGGGAGATTAACTAATTGATTAAGAAATTAGTGGGTGGTTAAGACTTTTGGATAAGCTCCAACGTGGCAGTCCACTATGCCCATATATATGACTCTTAAATCATTGCAAGCTGGCATAGTTAGAACAATTTTGGTGGCCATGTCTTTCAATGTGGGGCCCACACCACAAGACTTAAAAAAACTATCTAAATCACTTAAGAAGGTGCTTACATCTCCACAATAAGGTGAAAGGGAACTTCAACAAGTCATACGAAATCATTTTGTGTAATAGTAACGTGAGGATTTTCATAACATCTTCAACAAATTCAACAAGATTTCGTAGCAATTTAACAAGATTTCAAGCATCTTAGCAACGTGGGATTTGTGATTCTAAGGGAGTACGGTGTAATCTTCCTCGAGGATATCATACGGATTTTTTCCTACTTCGATTTCCCGTTACGTGTTTTCGCAAAAGATGTGTGTTAGAGGGATTATCAAAAGAATCGGCTCAGGTATGTTATGGCTATCCCTTAATCATACAAAGAGTGGGGCCACTCTCTTTAATAAAGACTTCTAACATAAACCATAATAAAAGATGTTATTGCAATTTGAAGAGATTGACAATTCAAACTACCAGTATTCTAAAGTTAGTCCTCCTAGGGGCGGCAATATGAATTACTTATATCCTAAAGGTAGGCCAAGAGATACTAGTGATTATGGTCATGCAAGGATATGATTATTTATGATCATATAAAAGGACTAGTTTGCTTAAACATGTAGTACTTGACAAAAGGCATGCTCGGGCACCTATTCTTTTGGAACCCCTTAGATAGAATATTGTTGATGCCGAGTGTCCTAGAAGAAATGTCATTAACAGCAGTTCATGGGATCACCATCCATTCAATTAACAATCAGTTTCAAAGAACTTTCTTGATTGAAAGCAAACGGATGAAGCTTCAAATATGTATTTGCAATTCTAAGAGATTTGCAATGAAGATATACTGTGTAATCGTAACGGGATTTTGGGATTCTAAGAAAGAATGGTACACAATTTTCATAAATGACTCTATTCATAAAAATACTAGAGATGCTTATGTTCTTGATTCTCCATGTGTCATATCATTCTATCATCTGTTCATGGGTCTCAGAAAATACCTAAGTTGATAAAGTTATTTCATGATATTAAGGCAGAATAGCATGGGAGACACTTGTACTTGTTCCGGTTTGTCATCCCGGTCCCTACACTCCATAAAGTTTCATCTAGACACTTCAACTTAATCAAAACAAGACTTTTAAACTCTTCGGAATCGCGTGAAGCTCACTTGCTTGACGTGGATGATAAATCAGTATCCACATCAGATTCTATGCCAAAATAATATTATTTAACGAAATTTTAATTTCTTAAACAAAAAATAAAATAAAATAAGCAAAAAATTAAAATTAAAGAAAACCCCTCCTCCCTTCTTCAAACCCACCCACTCAACCTTCTTAAAATAATAACCCACCTGCCATGGCTTCTCCACCATGAGTACCACTATTTCCTTCACTCCTCTTTTAAAGAAAGTTAGTTATCCATGAAAAATACATGAGCAGAGAATTAGGTCTTTTGAATTTTGACTTATTCCTCTACCCCAATTTGAAAGGGCTGTGAAAAAAACTTTGAAAGCTAAAACCATCGGAAAAAATGGACGGAAGGGACTGAAAGAAGAGGAGGAGAGGGGGGGAGAGCGAAAGGGGGAAGGCATTGAAGAAGAGGGGGGGGAGGGCAGAACGAAAGGGAGAAAGGGATGAAGAAGAAGAGGAGGGGGGGGGCAGAACGAAAGGGGAAAGGGATG
>NW_017674569.1:28803-85659 GCF_001879085.1 Nicotiana attenuata
AGGGATGAAGAAGAAGAAGAAGAAGAAGAGGGAGGGGGGGCAGAATGAGGGGGGAAGGGGTTGAAGAAGAAGAAGACGGGGGGTAGGGGGGAGGGGGCGCAGAACGAAGGGGCCCGGTAGGGGCTGAAGAAGAAGAATAGTATTTTTTATTTATTTATTTATTTATTTTATTTTTTTAATAAAGAAAAATCATCAGCTCACGCACCTAATGTGCGTGTAAATCACTTATTTTGTCCACGTTAGCCATATCAATGCCACATAAGCCCGGTCAACGGTCAGAAGGGTTTAAAAGTCTTGTTTTGATTAAGTTGAAGTGTCTAGATGAAACTTTATGGAGTGTAGGGACCGGGATGACAAACCGGAACAAGTACAAGTGTCTCCCAGGCTATTCTGCCTGATATTAATCAAATGCATAATGGTCTTATGATACTCCGAAAGATGTTATTGACGTACATCTCATGCATTGCATTCATTTACTTTGACCCATGACCAGATGGCATTATATACGCGCATATATGTGTATTATATGTATATGGGATATGGAAAAAGGTTACGGTGTTATATACGCACCACCACCTGATCAGCTGGTATACGTTGATAATTTTGCCCATAGTGGCCGTGATGATATGATGGGATGCATGCCCTCAGAGGCTTGATGATGTTATGAACACATGTACCTATGCACGACATGGCATTCATACGCATATGCTCACACTATAAGTATTTCATGATTTACAAAGTTATCCAGACTTACAGGTTGAGTTATTTACTCTATATTTCTTCCATGTCTTTTATGTACTTATTTATGTGCCTTACATACTCGGTACATTATTCGTACTCACGTCCCTTTTTCCTGGGGACGCTACATCATGCCCGCAGGTCGAGAGTCCTCCAAGTAGGCTATCAGCTCAGTGGAAGATGTTGGTGCGCTCCATTTGCTCCGGAGTTGCTTGTTTGGTCAGTATGATTTAGACGCGTATTGTTTGGTATGGTGGGACATGTTCTGACCTTTATGTTAAGTACGTATTCTTAGAGGCTTGTAGACAGATGTCATGTATACGGATGCTTGTATGGCCTTGCTGGCCTATATTTTGAGTTTACAAATGATCATGTTGGCCTTATAGGGCTGTATATCACATGTATAAGTTTTTATATCAGGTTGGGTCATTCTTTGTCAAGTATTCTCTCATGTTTATTCTACTTAGCTCACGATAGCCTCTTTCGCTCCTTTACCTATAATAGTATGATACCAGAGATATGTTATGTTGGTACTTCGTTGAATAAGGTACCGGGTGCCCGTTGCGGCCAATCGGTTTGGGTCGTGATAGAAGTGGTATCAGAGCAGTTCTGTCTTAGGGAGTCTACAAGTCGTGTCTAGTAGAGTCTTGTTTATAGGTATGTCGTGCACCACACTTATAAGCAGGAGGCTACAGGGCATTTAGGACTGTCACTCCTTTTTCTTACTCTAGATCATGTGGTAGTGCTCAGTTGTAAGAACTCAATTTCCTAAGCTCTATTTTATTCGTAATAAGACGATACCTACATCCAAAAAGACGGTTTGTAAGAAATATAGTTGTGGAAGAGTTGAGTCAGAGGAACTCGAATTTGCATCACGCTTATGATAAGTAAATGTGAGGTCTTCAACAGATCATGTGTGTACTGAAAGGTGTAATCTTCTTGATAAGGATCCGTAAGGCAAGAATATATTTCCACTCTTATCATAAAAAGAAATGAAAGAATCAAAGCTACGAGTTTCACAAGTAAAAGAAGCAAGGTGATGAAGGGTGCGAGGTACCCAGTTAATAAAGATTAACAGTATTTACAATTCAATCGGAGAAATATAAGCATTTTGAGATATTCAATTATAACAGAGGTATGTACAAGAAGTCACATCCTTCTCAATGGGAGCCAACAGATATAGCTTAAGAGAAGAACGGGATATCAGGATCCGGCTGGGGTTGGAATAACCCAAAATGGTGAACGAATTGTTTGTGTTAGTTGATATTTCCGAAGGATATTGTAAATGTGCTAACAAAATCTCCTTGTGAGACACCCAGATGGTGCACTCTAAAATAGCACAGCTAGATATGAGTACTACAAAGATAGGCACCAGAAGCCTTGAAGGGATAAATATCTCCCTAGTAGAGCGAGAACTTTAAGAAACACGAAGAGCCAGTGGATGGAGCAAGCGGAGCTAAAGACAAAAAAACGTCTTGTTAAAGTTTTCAGAATAAAGTGATAAACATAAATGTTAGCAGGGAAATAAGAAGAGAGATAATAAAGCATTATGTGTAAGATGTGATACATGGATGACAACGGTAGATCAAAAAAATATGACAGTATTACAGAGTATATAGGCAATTAAAGAGAGAGACGAGAGGTGACAGGCATTGAGACAACAAGAGAGTATAGGCCATAAAGTTATATCCTCATTTAGAGAAATAAGTTCGTGACGCTAACGTGCTTACCAGAAGAAAAAGTTAGACCCCAGACTAATGGAAATCAGTATGGGATGGTGAACAAGATAAACTAAATATGAATTAGGGACTGAGTGATTTCATAATAGTCGGTATCATCAGAATTTCAGAGATTGCATTCCGACAATAACAGAATGGACGACAGAAGAATAATCTTCAATGGTCATTCAAGAAGACGCTTCCCTAAAGCAACCAATACGAGCAAAGTTAAGCTTAAGGGACTATATGTGCCAGATACACTAAGTGTCACCCTCGTGAACAAGGAATTTCGTTATCCCTGGTGCAGAAGGATTACCGCAAGGCGAGTAAGGATCATCAGTAATGTGAAAAAGACGGCAAAGATAAAGAGGTAAACATCTATAGGTAGATCTCCGTAGCTCTAAATCTTATTCAAACCCCACTGATATGCATTTAGAACATTATGCAAACACGACACCAAGGAGAGGAAGTAAGGGTTCCGGCCCGGGATGTTATTGATAAATAAAGAGCCAGCACAAGATGTAAGTTAAGACAAAGGAAATAACCCAAGAAAGATTACGCGGATTATTGATATGAGAATGGGCCAATGAGTAGTTAGTAGTTAATTCTGGAAGAGCCTAGTTATAGACAAGAGGTCACTGAAAAATTAACATATCGTGCAAGATAAACATAGTAAACCCCAACATGGGGAATTCAGTCTCGCAGATATGACATTGTGACCCTTGAAAAATATTCAGATAGGAGTTGGGGTAGTTAATGGTACCGTATGAATGTTACGGAAATAAAAGAGAGTCTCACTGGAAAGATAGTCAAAACTTCAGTTCGGAAGCAACCGTACAAGCACATGAGTTTGGAGGTAACTTGTGACGACCCAACCCGTCGTCACATGAGTTACCACCCCGTTTTCCCTATTTTCTATTTCTTTATGCTTCATTATCAGTGTTGGGTGTGAACGAGTTGATTTGGAGTGGTTCTAGAAGGAAATGAGACACTTAGTCTCTTCAAGGAAGGTTTGTTTTGGAAAAGTCAACCGGACGTTGACTTATGTGTTAGAGGGCTCGGATATGAATTCCAATGATTCGATCAGCTTCGGGGGATGATTTGTGACTTAGGAGTGTGATCAAAAGTGATTTTGGAGGTCCGGAGTAGAATTAGGCTTGAATTGGCAAAGTTAGAATTTGGCGAATTCCGGTCGATAGGTGAGATTTTGATCCGAGGGTCGGAATGGAATTCCGAGAGTTTCAGTAGCTTCGTTAGGTGATTTGGGACGTGTGTGCAAAATTTCAGGTCATTCGGAGGTGTTTTGGTAGGGTTTTTGATCAAATGCGTGTTTCGGAAGTTTTGGAAGAACTTAGGCTTGAATTCGATGAGAAATGATGGTTTTAGTGTTGTTTGAGGTGTTTTGATGATTGGAGCAAGTTTGAATAAGGCATTGGATCATGTTTGTGTTTTTGGTTGAGGTCCCGGGGGCCTCGGGGTGATTTCGGATGGCTAACGGGATGAAAATTGAAGTTGGAGATTGCAGATCACATCTGGTATCTGGTATTTCCGCATCTGCAGAAAAGAACCGTAGATGTGGTTGCGCAGATGCGGAGGAAAAGGTCGCAGGTGCGGAAATGGTCTTGGAAAGGAAGAATCGCAGATGCGGAGGGGAATCCGCATCTGCGAAGCCGCAGATGCGGGGATGAGGTCGCAGAAGCGGACAGTGGGGACTTCGGGAATTTCCGCAGAAGCGGAAGAAGGCCGCAGGAGCGGAAGTCGCAGAAGCGACAACTGGACCGCAAATGCGGAAAAAACTTATCAAAAGGGGTTTTTATTTCCTTCGCGAATTTTGAAAGAGTTCATATTTTCACTTCGGACTTGGAGAGTTTTTGGGCGATTTTGAAGAGGAATTCAAGGACTTCGATCAGGTAAGAATTCTTGGACTTAGAACACGATTTTATGGTGCAAACACATGATATTAGACTGAAATCTCAAGGAATTAAAGGTCAAAAATGGAGGTTAGGGCTTGAAACCTAAGAGAGCAAAAATGGGAATTTGAGGGGTCATTTGGACTCCGATTTTGGTGTTCTTTATATGTATAGACTCGTGGCGAGATAAGGAATCCGTTGATGGTAAATTTACTGATTTTTGAGAAGTGGGCCCGGTGCTCGGGTTTTTGCTAATTTCGGGAATTTCACTATTTTTCGATTGTTTTCGATTGGGTATTGTCCCATTAGCATATTGTGATGTATTCGTTGTGATTTTGATCAGATTCGGTATGCGATGAGGTTAATTCGAAAGGCAAAAGCATAGCAAGCTAGGACTTTGGCCGGCTTGAGGTTAGTAATAAATGTAAATGCTGTGTTGAGGGTTTGAAACCCCGAATTTGCACAATGTAGTGCTATGTGAGGTGACTTGCACGCCGGATAACGGGCGTGGGGTAGAGCACCGTCGGGGATTGTCCCACTTAATAAAATTACTACCTAATTGATTTTAGATTAGTAACGTCCTTATAAAAATGGATTAATTGTCATAATTGGGCTTTGTGCCAACTACTTGAATCCTTTAGGGATTATTCTTACTGGTTTCTTACCATAATTATAATTATTGAACTCAGTCCTGGTATTTAATACTATTATGTAAACTCAGTCATTTTTCTCAAAGTAGAAACTAAATTAATATTTTTTTTAAATGAAGTTTGGGCTGAATATTTTTATGTTATTGTGCCCGAGGGGCTTATGTGATTTTGGACTGAGTATGGGATCGGGCTGCACGCCACAGCGGTATGAAATTGATATTGATATGAGGCCGAGGGCCTAGTTGATGCCACGATATGGCTTATTATTGCGCTTGGGCCGTAAGGGGCCCCTCCCGGAGTCTGCACACCCCTAGTGAGCGCCGTCGATGATAAATAAATGGAGCGGGCTGCACGCCGCAGCGGGTACTGGAGAGTACCGGTTTATGTGTTGCATTGCATAATTAATTGTCATTTATTTTTAATCTGTTGTGATATTATTATAATTGTCTTCACTGTTTTACGGTATTATGCTATTGGTTCACGTTGCTGTATTTATAGCTTTACTTTGTGCCTATTTAGGATTTCTTATTCTCATACTATATTTATGTTTATTTCTTTCTAGGTTGGAAGTACTCACATTACTCCCTGCACCTTGTGTGCAGATTCAGGCTCACCCACTGAGGCTGAGTGAGATCTTTCTCTGCCTAGCATCACATTCGGGAGATTCAAGGTGGCTGCAAATTGACGTTCGCAGTCCTAATCTTCCTTCTATCTTATTTATTTGTTTCCGCATTTCTAGAGAATTATATGTAGTAGGTTAATACTCATGCACTAGAGGCTCAGACTTGTGACACCAGATTCTGTGGGCTAAGTAGTATTTTATATTTTTGGGCTTTCCGAATGTTAGAATTTATTTTACGATTTCCGCATTTAATTTGGTATTTTAGTTGTAAAAATTTACTTATCCACTGTGATTAATTGGTTAAGGTTGTCTAAATGGTCGGGCTTGCCTAGCAGTGTGTTGGGCGCCATCACGATCGGGGTTGGGTCGTGACAGGTGGTATCAGAGCCTAGGTTACTTGGTCTCGCGAGTCATGAGCCGGTTTAGTAGAGTCTCGTGGATCGGTACGGAGACGTCTGTACTTATCCTCGAGAGGCTGCAGAACCTTTAGGAAATACTTCATATTCTTGAAACTCTTGTCGTGCAGCTTTGTTGAATTGAGAACTATATCTTTATTATTCTATTCTCTCACAGATGGTGAGAACACGAGCTACCGAACGTGACGGACGACCACCAGTGCCACTTACTGAGGCCGCCAGAGATCGTGGACGCGGTCGTGGTCGTGGTAGAGGCAGAGCAGCCGGGGCAGCACCTACTGATCCATTAATTGCCCCAGCTCAGGATCAGGCTCCAGCTGTGGAGACTCCAGCAGCACCTGCTCAGGCACCAGCCGTGCCTATTGTGATTCCGGGTCTTCAAGAGACCTTGGCACAGATCTTGACGGTCTGTATTGGCTTGGCTCAGACAGTTTCAGCCACCACAACAGCAGCAGCTACTTCACAGACCGGGGGAGGCAATCAGACCCCCGATGCCCGCACACCTGCGCAGGGAGTGCAGGGGCTACAGACACCAGAGGCACCCCCAGCTCAGCAGGTTGCACCAGCTCAGGGTTTTGTGGTTCCAGCTATGCCAGACGATGAGCATCGTCGTCTCGAGAGGTTTGGTAGACTCCAGCCTCCGACATTCGGTGGTGCTGAGGGTGAGGATGCCCAGAGTTTTCTTGACAGATGCCAGCGTATGCTCCGTACGGCAGGGATCCTTGAGTCGAGTGGTGTGGCATTTACTACATTTCAGTTCACGGGGGCTGCTCTTAGTTGGTGGGAGGACTTTGAGAGGCGTAGGCCTGCCGGTGCAGCACCTCTGACTTGGCAGCAGTTCTCCGCTCTTTTTCTGGAGAAGTATATACCTCAGTCCCGCAGGGAAGAGTTGCGTAGGAAGTTTGAGTGGTTGACATAGGGAGATATGACAGTGACTCAGTACGAGATGAGGTTTTCCCAGCTGGCTCGTCATGCTACTTGGATGGTTCCATCAGATCGTGAGAGGATCAGGAGATTTGTGGATGGTCTTAACTACCATCTCCGTATTCTGATGACTAGAGAGAGAGTACTGGGTGCTACGTTTGAGGAGGTGGTAGACATTGCTCGTGAGATTGAGTCAGTTCGCCGTAGAGAGCGAGAGGAGAGGGAGGCTAAGAGGCCTCGTGGATCGGGCAGTTACAGTGGTGCTCCTTCGAGGGGTCAGTTCCAGCAGGGTAGAGGTCGCTCTTTCAGGCCTGCTCAGTCAGCTCGTCCAGAGTATCGTGGGGGATCTTCAGGCCGTGGTCATCATGGGCCCCAGCAGGGTCAGACTTCACTCAGCGCCCTCCCAGCTCAGAGTTCATCTCATGCCCCATCAGTTCAGGGTTCTTCCGCGCCGAGTGCATCTGCTAGTCACT
This sequence comes from Nicotiana attenuata, assembly GCF_001879085.1. Classification (NCBI taxonomy): domain Eukaryota; kingdom Viridiplantae; phylum Streptophyta; class Magnoliopsida; order Solanales; family Solanaceae; genus Nicotiana; species Nicotiana attenuata. Next base: position 36,255 of record NW_017674569.1, read on the forward strand.
CCGGTGCGAGGGGTTCCCGTCAGACCCCATCCCCAGTACCGGGCAGCTGTTATGAGTGCGGAGAGTTTGGTCACATGAGGAGGCAGTGCCCTCGCCTTCGTGGCAGACAGCATCAGTAGAGGGGTCAGCCCTCGACTTCTGCTCCAGTTACTTCATCACCCGCCCAGTCAGCTAAGGGTGGAGATCAGGAAGCCAGGGGTCGTCCCAGAGGTGGAGATCGATCAGGCAGTGGCCAGGCTCGTTTCTACGCTATGCCGGGTAGGACAGATGCCATTGCTTCAGACGCGGTCATTACAGGTATTATTTCAGTCTGTCACAGAGACGCCTCAGTATTATTTGATCCCGGTTCTACCTATTCATATGTGTCTTCATATTTTGCTCATCATTTGGGTACAACACGAGGGTATCTTGCCTTACATGTTCATGTATCTACCCTGGTGGGCGACACTATTATTGTAAACCATGTATACCGGTCTGTAGACTTCGATGTTATCCTGGGCATGGACTGGTTATCTCCGTGTCATGCTATCCTAGACTGTCATGCTAAGACAGTCACTTTGGCTATGCCGGGTGTACCGCGGATCGAGTGGCGTGGTGTGACTGATTATATCCCTAGTAGAGTTATTTCTTTCTTGAAGGCCCAGCGTATGGTTGGGAAGGGTTGTCTTTCCTATTTGGCGTTTGTGAGAGATGTGGGAGCTGAGACTCCTAGCATTGATTATGTCCCAGTTGTGAGGGATTTTCCCGATGTGTTTTCCGCAGACCTGCCGGGCATGCCGCCGGACAGGGATATTGATTTCGGTATTGACCTGGTGCCGGGCACTCAGCCCATTTCTATTCCACCATATCGTATGGCACCAGCGGAGTTGAAAGAATTGAAGGAGCAACTTCAGGAGCTCCTGGATAAGGGGTTCATTCGGCCTAGTGTGTCACCTTGGGGTGCACCAGTTCTATTTGTGAAGAAGAAGGATGGCACAATGAGAATGTGCATCGATTATAGGCAATTGAACAAGGTAACAATCAAGAACAAGTATCCCCTACCTCGCATTGATGATTTGTTTGACCAGCTTCAGGGAGCGAGGGTGTTCTCCAAGATTGATCTCCGTTCGGGTTATCACCAGCTGAAGATCAGGGATTCAGATATTCATAAAACTGCTTTCAGGACTAGATATGGTCACTATGAATTTCTTGTCATGCACCTAATGAACAGTGTATTCCGGCCTTATCTGGATTCATTTTTCATAGTGTTCATTGATGATATCCTGGTATACTCGCGTAGTCAGGAGGAGCACGCGCAACATTTGCGAGTTGTGTTGCAGAGATTAAGGGAGGAGAGGCTTTATGCAAAGTTCTCCAAGTGTGAGTTCTGGCTCGGTTCAGTGGCTTTCTTGGGACACGTGGTGTCCACGAGGGAATTCAGGTTGATCCGAAGAAGATAGAGGCGGTGCAGAGTTGGCCTAGACCGTCCTCAGCCACAGAGATTCGTAGTTTCCTTGGGTTGGCAGGCTACTATCGTCGGTTTGTTCAGGGTTTTTCCTCTATTGCATCGCCCTTGACCAAGTTGACTCAGAAGGGTGTCTCATTTGCATGGTCGGACGAGTGTGAGGAGAGCTTTCAGAAGCTCAAGACGGCTTTGACCACAGCTCCAGTATTGGTTTTGCCATCAGCTTCAGGTTCATATACGGTATATTGCGATGCTTCCAGAGTTGGGATAGGTAGTGTTTTGATGCAGGAGGGTAGAGTTATTGCGTATGCTTCTTGTCAGTTGAAGCCCTATGAGCAGAACTACCCCGTTCATGATTTGGAACTAGCTGCTATAGTTCATGCACTGAAGATTTGGAGGCATTACTTGTATGGCATATCATGTGAGGTATTCACCGATCATCGCAGTCTTCAGCATTTGTTCAAGCAAAAGGATCTGAATTTGAGGCAGCGTAGATGGTTAGAGTTACATAAGGATTATGACAATACTATTCTGTATCAACCGGGGAAGGCCAACGTGGTGGCTGATGCTTTATGCCGGAAGTCGGTAAGTATGTGGAGTTTAGCATACATTCCAGTTGAGGAGAGGCCACTTGCAGTTGAGGTTCAGGCCTTGGCCAATCTTGTGAGACTAGATATTTCAGAGCCCAGTCGGGTGTTAGCTTGTGTGGTTTCTCGATCTTCCTTGTATGACCGTATCAGGGAGTGTCAGTATGATGATCCGCATTTGCTTGTCCTTAAGGACAGGGTTCAGCATGATGATGCCAGGGATGTGACCATTGGAGATGATGGTGTGTTGAGGATGCAGGGCCGATTTGCGTGCCCAATGTGGATGGGCTTCGGGAGTTGATATTGGAGGAGGCCCATAGCTCGCGGTATTCCATTCATCCGGGTGCCGCGAAGATGTATAAGAATCTTAGACAGCACTATTGGTGGCGGAGGATGAAAAGAGATATTGTGGAGTATGTAGCTCGGTGTCTTAATTGTCAGCAAGTGAAATATGAGCATCAGAGACCGGGTGGCTTACATCAGCAGATGGTTATTCCTGAGTGGAAGTGGGAGAGGATCACTATGGATTTTGTTACCGGACGCCCACGGACTCTAAAAAAATTTGATGCTATTTGGGTGATTGTAGACAGGCTGACCATGTCTGCACACTTCATTCCGGTTTGTACTACTTATTCTTCAGAGCGGCTGGCAGAGATTTATATTCGGGAGATAGTTCGATTGCATGGTGTCCCGGTTTCCATCATATCAGATCGGGGCACTCAGTTCACCTCTCAGTTTTGGCAGGCTGTTCAGCGAGAGTTGGGTACTCAGGTATAGTTGAGCACAGCCTTTCACCCTCAAATGGACGGGCATTCCGAGCGCACCATCCAGATAATGGAGGATATGTTACGCGCCTGCATCATTGATTTTGGAGGGTCATGGGATCGGTTTCTACCGCTTGTAGAGTTTGCCTACAACAATAGCTTTCAGTCCAGCATTCAGATGGCACCGTATGAGGCCTTGTATGGGAGGGTGTAGATCTCCAGTTGGTTGGTTCGAGCCTGAGGAGGCTAGATTGTTGGGGATAGATTTAGTTCAGGATGCATTGGAGAAGGTGAAGGTGATTCAGGAGAGACTCCGTACAGCACAGTCGAGACAGAAGAGTTATGCAGACAGGAAGGTCCGAGATGTATCTTATATGATCGGTGAGAAGGTCATACTGAAGGTTTCACCCACAAAGGGTGTTATGAGATTCGGGAAGAAAGGGAAGCTAAGTCCGCGGTTCATTGGGCCTTTTGAGGTACTTAGGAGGATCGGGGAGGTGGCTTATGAGCTTGCCTTGCCACCTAGCTTGTCGGGCGTGCATCCAGTTTTTCATGTGTCTATGCTCCGGAAGTACATTGGGGACCCATCCCATGTTCTAGATTTCAGTACAGTTCAGCTGGAGGGTGACTTGACTTATGAGGTAGAGCCAGCAGCCATTTTGGATCGTCAGGTTCGGAAGTTGAGGTCAAAGGATGTTGCGTCGGTGAAAGAGACAATGCAGAGGTCGGCCCGTGGAGGAGGCTACCTGGGAGACCGAGCGGGAGATGCGGAGCAGATACCCTCACCTATTTGAGGGTTGAGGTATGTTTCTTGACTCGCTCGAGGACGAGCGTTTGTTTAAGTTGGGGAGGATGTGACGACCCAACCCGTCGTCACGTGAGTTACCGCCCCGTTTTCCCTATTTTCTATTTCTTTATGCTTCATTATCAGTGTTTGGTGTGAATGAATTGATTTGGATTGGTTCTAGAGGGAAACGAGACACTTAGTCTCTTTAAGGAAGGTTTGTTTTGAAAAAGTCAACCGGACGTTGACTTATTTGTTAGAGGGTTCAGATATGAATTCCGATGATTCGGTTAGCTTCGGGGACGATTTGTGACTTAGGAGTGTGATCGGAAGTAATTTTGGAGGTCCGGTGTAGAATTAGGCTTGAATTGGCGAAGTTAGTATTTTGGCGAATTCCGGTTGATAGGTGAGAATTTGATCCGAGGGTCGGAATGGAATTCCGAGAGTTGCAGTAGCTTCGTTAGGTGATTTGGGGTGTGTGCGCAAAATTTCAGTTGATTCGGAGGTGTTTTGGTCGGGTGTTAAATCGAATGCAAGTTTCGGAAGATTTGGATGAGCTTAGGCTTGAATTTGATGTAATTTGATGGTTTAGGTGTTATTTGTGATGTTTTGATGATTCGAGCAAGTTTGAATAAGGTGTTGGATCATGTTTGTGTTTTTGGTTGAGGTCCCGGGGGCCTCGGGATGATTTCGGATGGCTATATGGGAGTTTTGAGCCTTGGTGAATTGCAGGTTTCTGCTGGTACCTGGTATTTTCGCACCTGCGGTTATGGGACCGCAGGTGCGGTTTCGCAGAAGCGGAGGAGGAAGCCGCAGAAGCGGTTTTGGGTCTTGAGGCAGTTTCCGCAGAAGCGGAAGGGTGGACCGCAGGAGCGATTCCGCGGGTGCGGAATTTGGAGCCGCAGAAGCGGTCGGGTGCTTTAAGTGGAAGTCCGCAGAAGCGGATGGATCGACCGCAGAAGCGTCCCGCATAAGCGGAAATGGGACCGCAGAAGCGAGAAGGACTGGACAGAATATTTAATTGGTCTTCTTCGCGAATTTTGTAAGGGTTTCATATTTTCACTTCGGACTTGGAGAGTTTTTGGGCGATTTTGAAGAGGGTTTCAAGGACTTCGATCAGGTAAGAATTCTTGGTCTTAGAACACGATTTTATGATGAAAATACATGAATGTAGACTGAAAAATCAAGGAATTAAAGGTCAAAAATGGAGGTTAGGGCTTGAAACCTAAGAGACCAAAAATGGAAATTTGAGGGGTCATTTGGACTCCAATTTTGGTGTTCTTTATATGTATAGACTCGTGGCGAGATAAGGAATCCGTTGATGGTAAATTTACTGATTTTCGAAAAGTGGGCCCGGGGCTCGGGTTTTTGCTAATTTCGGGAATTTCACTATTTTTTGATTGTTTTCGATTGGGTATTGTCCCATTAGCATATTGTGACGTATTCGTTGTGGTTTTGATCAGATTTGGTACGCGAGGAGGTTAATTCGAAAGGCAAAGGCATAGCAAGCTAGGACTTTGGCCGGCTTGAGGTTAGTAATAAATGTAAATGCTGTGTTGAGGGTTTGAAACCCCGAATTTGCACAATGTAGTGCTATGTGAGGTGACTTGCACGCCGGATAACGGGCGTGGGGTAGAGCACCGTCGGGGATTGTGACTTGGTCCGTCCCGCTTAATAAAATTATTACCTAATTGCTTGTAGATTAGTAACATCCTTATAAAAATGGATTAATTGTCATAATTTGACCTCGTGCCGACTGATTGAATCCTTCAGGGATTGCGCTTGCTGGTTTCTTACCATTTTTTTTACATATCATTGAACTCAGTCCTAGTATTTAATACTGTTTTGCAAACTCAGCCACTTTTCTCAAACTAGAAACTTAATTAATATTTTTAAATGAAGTTTGGACTAAATATTTCTATATTAATGTGCCTGAGAGGCTTATGTGATTTTGGACTGAGTATGGGATCGGGATGCGCGCCACAGCGGTATGATATTGATATTGATATGAGGCCGAGGGCCTGTTTAATGCCACGATATGGCTTATTATTGCGCTTGGGCCGTAAGGGGCCCCTCTCGGAGTCTGCACACCCCCAGTGAGCGTCGTCGAGGATAAATAAATGGAGCGGGCTGCACGCCGCAGTGGGTACTGGAGAGTACCGGTTTATGTGTTGCATTGCATATTTAATTATCATTTATTAATTATTCTGATGTGATAATTCTATAATTGTTTTCACTGTTTTACTGTATTATGTTACTGGTTCGTGTTGCTGTGTTTATAGTTTCACTTTGTGCCTATTTAGGATTTCTTATTCTCAGACTGTATTTATGTTTATTACTTTCTGGGTTGGAAGTACTCACATTACTCCCTGCACCTTGTGTGCAGATTCAGGCGCACCCACTGAGGCTGAGTGAGATCTTTCTCTGCCTAGCATCACATTCGGGAGATTCAAGGTAGCTGCAAATTGGCGTTCGCAGTCCTGATCTTCCTTCTATTTTATTTATTTGTTTTCCACATTTCTAGAGAAACATTATGTAGTAGGTTAATATTCATGCATTAGATGCTCGGACTTGTGACACCAGATTCTATGGGCTGAATAGTATATTATATGTTGGGCGTTCCGGATGTTAGAATTTATTTCAGGATCTTCCCGCATTTAACTTGGTATTTTAGTTGTGAAAACTTATTTATCCATTGTGATTAATCGGTTAAGGTTGTCTAAATGGCCGGGCTTGCCTAGCAGTATGTTGGGTGTCATCACGACCGGGGTTGGGTCGTGACAATACCCCTCCGGGGGTGTAGTAAAAAAGGAGGTGTGACAAATAGAACCCTCTATTTGTAGGGAGAGAGTGACTTATCCACCAAGTAATAAACCCTAGAATCTCTCTAAATATAGACATTCACCATAAATAAAATTATATTTATAACACTCCTCCTTGAATGTTTATTCAATAGATAATGTGCTTCGTTAAAACCTTAACTAAAATAAAACCTAGTGGGAAAAAAATTCCAGTGAAGGAAAAAGAGTACACATATCTAACAATACGCCTTTTGGTTGCCTCATTAAAAACCTTGCAAGGAAAACCCATTAGGACAAAACCTTATAAGGGAAAAAGAGTACAACGCGCATTAACTCCCCCCGATGAGAGCATCAATTCACATCCTTGAGCTTTCGCATCCCAATCTTGTGCACCATCTTTAAAAGATCGTTGGTATAGATTCGATAAACAAATCAGCCATATTAACTTGAATGAATATGTTGAACCTAGAAATCATCATTCTTGATAGATATGTAATGTCTTCATATGATCTTGTTGGAGTCGTCAGTTCAATATCTTCACATAGAGGTAAAAACTCTTGCTATCATATTTTCATGCCTATAGTTATAGCAAGATACATTTGTGCACAAATTGCACTGAGGAAGTGGTACTTCAAGATCAAGAATTGTATATGCTTCAAGCAACTTAAATCCTTCATGGATTGTCATATAAGAAATATAATAGACTTTAGATGCATATAAAGTTTTCATGTCATGCTAGACATATAAGATATCAAAAAGTGATTGCACATACCATTGACTTTATACTTTCAAGTGTTTGAACTACATGTCCAAAATACATGTCTTCCATATGAAACCAATTCTATTCGAAATTGATTCTCCAGACTTAAGATCCTCATATATATTTAGCGGTATCATAGATGCCGTTGACGAACATTTTATATCGGTTCCAACCTCCTTATGAAGACATAACATAGAGATCTCTTCATTCATATTTTCAGGTACCTGAATCTCTCATGAGATTTTATGAAGTGTTATGTCATGTGATCTTCTAGATCACTTGCCTCCTTTATTATGAACATTTTGATCATGTGCTCATCTTCTTTATCAAGAATTTTATTTGAAATCGATTTGTCTATATGCTTTAAGCGTACCATAGACTTTGTCGTTCTAGAACTTAATAGGAGCATTTGCGATGAGAATATAGTTACTTTCTTTGGGTCAGCAAATGCGTCAGGCACACTTTGCAATATATTGCAAATGAATTATATTTTTTATGAACCTCAAGTTCATATTGTCTTATTCGAGGATCTAGATGTACAAATGATAATTCATTCCACGTAACTTTTTCTCAATTGTTTATCATGTCTCCTCCTCATGTTAGAAAAACTAACTTACTTTATAAACTTTGAAAAACCATCTTTGTGCGTTATGGTGTTAATCAAAATATACACCACATATCAATAATAAAAAGATGGAATTATTTGGTTCCTGAACCTGAACCACTTGTCAGGGGAGAATGTAATATACTTTCGTATATAATGTATATATAACTTTGTTCTCATAAGAAATAGTTTAGCTATTAATTGGAGGCACTAAATAAATTATTTTGCTAAATCAACTGTGATGTAAACCAACTTATCAAGATGAATTGTATTAAATAGAAAATCTTGAAATTATGCTCGAAATTAAATTACCGAGCAAGTTACCTCGCAAACACCGACCAGGTTGCGGGTTAATAATAATCGCACATGTAACCATCTCATAGATGCATCTTATTTGGTATACATGGCAAGTGAATGGGCCCATATTCACCTTTGATATTTCCAGCATTCATGGGATTCAATCCCAATTTTAGTTGGTTTATTAATTAATAAGAACAAGCAACATAAGAGAATTCGTAAAGAACTTTCTAGTTCTTTAATATTTAGCCATGTGAATTCTCTTTTATTTTTGCACATCATACTTGAATGATATGGCTAAGCCAATTATGCCAACTTAATAAATTATCAATATTGATAAACTTTAAATTTATACCATGACGTGTGCAATTATCAATAAACTCCAAGTTTATTATGATATGGGTTTTTATATCAATAAACATCCACTTAGTATGGTATTCTTTTATTTGTGTAGTACAAACTGGAGAATAAGGCGGGTAGCTTTTCGCATACATATTATCCCGCTACAAGTAGTAGTAATAGAAGATATTAAATCTGTCCTTTATTTATAGTCTCAATATAATCAACCGCTTTCGCGTATACTTTGGAAACTGAATAAGTTTCTTTGAGACTTACTACAACACAATACCTTATTGGTAATAAATTGTGTTTCTCCAAAATAATGTAATTGACTCTTGCAGAGTTCTCAATTAATTTTGTAGTACCACATATTCATCAACCATCCATATGGTGAATATCTCTTTTAAAGAGAAAGTCATACCTTTATGGTTATGGTCAAAATTATATGCAAGATCTGTTTCTTGCATTACCGTTGTCTTTTAATAATCACATTGCCAAAATATTTTGGCATACAATAAGTACTTGACCAATGACCATTTATGCCATAATAGTGACATTATTTTCTTATTCCTCTCAAACCTCCTTCTAGAGGTGAGTGTGATATATACCACTAGCACGCTCATATTCTTCCAAAAATGAATATGTATTCATAAATCACATATTGTCACATTCACATCATGAATTGACCATATCATTTATGTGCTTTACAAAATCTCGTGTCAAATCGATGACAAATATTACTTTCACAGAGTGAAGAATTATTTTGAGAATCCTTATTATTCTCATTACCACTATGATGACGATTATAATTTCGTCTATTGCCATGTCCACATCCATTGATACCTTCACGGTAATAATTTTATCTTCTTTCAGACTTATCACATACTGCTATCACATTCTCTTAAGGGAATGAGAATAAAGCAAATTCAATGGGACGGGTCTTCACTTCTTGTGCTCACGATCATACATGATTTTGATCATGGCAAGACATAGAAATTTTACCACTTCGAGTGGTTATAATTTCTTACTAACTCCATTAGAGTTATAGTTAAAATTTATTGTCTTTGCTTGTATTTAAAATCAAATCATAGAATAAAAAAAAATGGTAAAATACATACCTTAAATCCAGAATTTATTCATGAAAAAAGTTCATGGAACAATTGACAATCATTATGCTCAATACCAAAACTTCTACCCAATTGGTTAAAGCCTCGTGCTGATAACGTGTTATAAAACAATAAAAGAAGAAAAGAATATTGCAAAGAAAAGTAGAGAGAGAATTCTTATTGATTTTGGGATGAATTACAATGAAATAGAACCCTCTATTTATAGGGAGAGGGTGACTTAGCCACCAAGTAATAAACCTTAGAATCTCTCTAAATATAGACATTCACCATAAATAATATTCTATTTATAACATAATTAACATTCTTGATCTTTTAAGATTGAGAAATAGTGTAGCCCTTCACCTTCTCGGAAATGTGAAAAGTTCATAAAACTCCTCTTGTAAAGCAACTTTATCCTGTTATTAATTCCAAATTTCTATCAAATTGTGGTGAGATGATATGAAACATCCATCTTTAATCAAAGATTTGGATTTGAATCTTGGAAACGAAAAAAAAACCATGGTAAAAAATACTTTTTTTAATGAGCCTTATGCGGAAGGAGTTCGAATTTATGGGAGTCCTAATAAAAATATTGAACATCGGGGAAAAAAAAGGAATTCAAAATTCGTAAGAATGGTAAAAGTTCCATACCATTCTAGTGGGTATCAAGAAGTCTTGACTCCCAACAGTCTTATGTGTCGGTTCATGACGCTAACTTAATTTGAATATCTGACAAAAAAAAAGTTCTGATATACTCATTAATAATTATATAATCATATTGTGACCATTTCTTTTAATTTGGTCCATATCTATAAGTAAATCAAAGCTGTCATTTTAATTTTTTAATTGAATGACGACGAAGTACTTCTCTAGATAATCTTATACTTTTATGTTTTACATTTCTGCAGTAGTGTTTAGCCAAATGGAATTAATTTTTCAACATTGCCATATTCTTTTGTTTGGATCTTCAAGGAGAGTTGTCAATTGTCATGTTTGGAAGGTTTTACATTAAAGTTAAAAGTGTGATAATGGAAGATTCTTGGAGGTAGGGGTGTTCAAACCGAACCGGAAAACCGCACCAAACCGAAACCAAACCAAATCGATCAAAAAACCCGACTAGGTTTGGTTTGACTTGGTTTGGTATTGAGTAAAAAAACCCGAACCAAACCGACATATAAATATATAAATTTTATTTATATTTTTAAGACTTTGTAGTGATTTTTCTTTAGAAAATGTAGAAATATTTGGAATCCTCTCATGTATTAACCTTGAAAGCGCAAATTAACGAAAAATTATTGTTAGACGACTGAGAAAATAACTATCATGTGTTACTAAAAAATTTCTCCCATTAGAATATTCTAATAGATCATATGTTTGTCAATTTTTTCCATATTTACTAAACATATATTCACTTATCAAAGCTTTATCTATAATTTTAATAACGAAAGATTGAAATAATATTCATGTAACAAAAAAACTCGAAAACCCGAAAAACCCGACAAAACCAAACCAATCCAAACCGATATAATTGGTTTGGTTTGGTTTTGATAGAAACCGAACCAACCCGGTCCATGTACACCCCTACTTGGAGGGAACCATGTGAAATGGAGAATGGCTTGTTCTCCAACTATGATTCGTCAAATTTGAGTTTAATTCATTTTCTTTCATTTCTAATACTATTAATCTATAGCAAAGAGTTTAGCTTCTATAACACTGATATTACGTATATTACAAGTCATTTAAAAGGTAATAATTATAAGTATCTATTTATAATAAAAGAAATTAGTAATTAAAAAAAATAAGATAATTTATCTTCTATAACATATTAAATTACAATGATAGTCTAAACTATTACATTGTCAATACATCTATAGTTTAAATGCTTATAACAAATCAAATAGTTGCAGCAGTGGTCCAATATGTTCATATTTTTAGTGGGAATGTATACGAGGTTGTGATGGAATGAATAAAGATCCTTTCGTCTTTAGTTAAAGATCTCAGATTGTGGTGGGTGGATATGATCCTTCACATATGAGACCTCTAGTCTGAGCCTTAGAAATAATTTTAATATATAGAGATTTTTTCATCAATTGTGTTGTATTGCGTGAATCTAAATTAGTTAGAATTTCAATGTAACGCTAGGTATGCAACAAGAAAAGAAATGATCGTTAACGCGCATACATAGGATGTTACCAACTTCTGCCGACGTCAGATGTAGAGAAGAGAAGTATACAATGAATCAACTTTCCCATTAAATATGTGAAATAAAATGCTCTTTTGATAATTATAAGCTCTTCACAATACTTGAGTGTAGTCCAAAACAATGTCAACCAGAACTATCTGTATGTCATCTACCGTCTTTTCGAAGAAGCTATACATCTATTAGGGTGTCAATTTTTTCTTTTTTTTCTTTTTTCGTTTGTGGGGCTTTAACATAATTTCTCTAAAATATAAAAGTTCATTTTCAGGTCCCGATGCATCAAACTAACAAAACATGGAGTCAGCATGAAAATATGATAAGATCTTTAATTAATCATAGAGAGCTGACGATGAAACTGGAATAATAAACTACAAGAAATTTTGCAAGAAGTATGCAAAACAAAAACTTATTAAAATCAAAAGGAGAAACTTACATTTAAAAAAGCTTATTATATTTAGTAATAGTGAGTTGGTTTTGGCCAGTAAGGTGTGTTCCGTAAGGTTAGATTGTAGCTTCAACTGGTCTTCTAGATAATGACAATACTTTTTAATTGCTTCGGTCTTATCTTTCGTGAAACCAACTTGCACGTCAATTAGATGAAATTCTGTCGAAGTCTTGAGGTAGATCCTAATGATCAAAAATCACAATTCAATTCGGTAGGATAGACATGATTCTCTCATCCTTGGTCGATCTTGGATTCGAGTTACGAGAATAAGAGAAAATATTGATAGGGAGCATTTTCCCTTTTAATGTTCCTTACGAGCTAGGATAGATTTGGATTAAACGGACATCAAAGCGGATAACAAATATCCGATGGGAACCCAAAAAAAAAATTACAATTCGAATCGTAATATTACAATTCAAGTTCCATTAGACCCCTGCGCTTAGGGGTGTAAAGGAAACCGACAAACCGCACCAACCCGAGAAAAAAAATCCGACTATGGTTTGGTTTGATTTGGTTTGGTGCTGGAAAAAAACTCGCCATAATTGGTTTGGTTTGGTTTTAACTAAAGAAAGTCAAACCAAAACCAAACAAACCCGACATTACATATATAGAAAATTTAGATATATTTAATATATAAATATACTTATTGTGATGTAATTTATAAATATTTCTTAAAAAAAATTCATAATTTATTATTTTAAGGTATTATTTCAAGGTTGGACTTAGAATTTTTGAATGCTCCAATAAGTTTTATAGCCATTAATATTAGTAAATTAAATAATGCTAACAAAAGCCCAAACAAAAATCAAATCAATATTAATGCTAACAAAAGACATTCAATTCAATATTACGAACGCGAATGTATTGAATATCTATTTTTTGTTTTGCAATAATTTAGATAAAAATGCATAACCTATTTTTATTTTTATTTAGCGTTTAGTCATGTAACTAATACCCCTTTATTAGTCTATTTATTTTAGCATGACTTAGCATTTTTAGATTATGGTTATTTTTATTATGGCTTTTTAATTAGCAATATTTATATTACATAATTTTATTGTCTTTGTTGACATCCAATTTTGTCCCTCCTTTCTTCCAATTAATTTTCTTGAGCTTCTAGTTATTAATACATCAAATTCTTTATTTTTCAATGCTAATTTTCATTCACTATATATTCTTATAATAATAATAATAATAATAATAATAATTATTATTATTATTATTATTATTATTATTATTTTATTACTACTTCTACTACTACTACTACTACTACTATTATTATTATTACTACTACTACTACTAGTACTACTATTGTTATCAATTTTATTATTATCATCCTTAGTATTGCTACTACTACTGCATCTTAAATATATTTTTTAATATCTACTTAATATATGACTAAAAGAAGTTAATTAGAAACCCAAATAAAATTGATTTGAAGAAAGAAAAGGGCCATAAATTCGGCCAAGACAAGGCCCAAATTTTCCTCACCAATATTATTGGGGGATTTGCATCTATACCCGCTTTTTGAGTCATTTTAACTTGTGCCCGCTTTGTAGAAAAAATTGCAAGCGTACCCACTTTTTTGCGTAACTTCAGCATACGGGGCTGAAGTAGCAAAGGCAATCACGCAAAACTTCAGCATTCTAGTAGACGGGCATGAAGTAGAAAAGGCAATACGCTGAAGTTTTTTTTGTCTTGGATAAGATGCTGAAGTTATTTAGTTCATTTGTAAAAACTTCAGCACTAAAATAGCTGAAGTTTTTTTGTCCTGGATTCATTAGTTTTGTCATAAANTGTTATTATTATTATTATTATTATTATTTTATTACTACTACTACTACTATTATTATTATTGGTACTACTACTACTACAACTACTACTAGTACTACTATTATTATCAATTTTATTATTATCATCCTTAGTATTGCTACTACTACTGCATCTTAAATATATTTTTAATATATACTTAATATATGACTAAAAGAAGTTAATTAGAAACCCAAATAAAATTGATTTGAAGAAAGAAAAGGCCATAAATTCGGCCCAGACAAGGCCCAAATTCCTCTCAAATATTATTCCCTCTTAACCCAAATAGTCTTCAGATTCAGCCCAAGGCATGGCCCAACCAGCCTAATTACATCATAACAAAAATCCCTAATCAGCAAGGGTGACGCCTGGCTTCATCCCCTCTCTCTTCAGCGACGATCACGTGCCCCTTTCCAATTTTAACGAAAGCTTAGACTGCCACAATCATGGCTGACACTTTGTTCCTCCTTTTTGGATAAAAGCTTACTCTTTTCTCTGATGGCAAATATTTTTACCTCTCTCATCGAAGTCAAATTTGTTTTCTTCCTAAAATCATAAAAGATCTGAAGAATCACATGAGGCTCGTCTGAATTGCAACGTTCGGATTCAAACGGTTCTTTTGACTGAAATTCAAACCCTTGATTTCAAATTTCTGCTCAAGAGATCCCGCCTAAAAATCATCTCTCCGAACCCAAATTTTCTTCTATAAATACTCTCTTTTACTTTCTGTCAAAGGGAGATTTTGGAGCCGCCTACACTAGACACATGAACCAGCAAAACACTACTACTTTGTCACTCTCACTACTGTTATAGTCTCTCAAACTCGCAAGAGTCTCTTAAAATAAACTTTCCTTTTCTGTCTCGGCGAACTTTAGCCGTAGCAGAGGTATTCGAGCTCTTTCGGCTCGAGGTTCGCATCTGTTCGTGACGAGAGAGTAAATTCGAGATCGACGCCCTGAGTTCACTGCCCAACAAAAGGTAAAATCTGATCCTCTTCCGATTTTGCTTTTTCATTTATTCTTTGTATTTGCCTAAAAATTCATGTCTTATGTTTTCTCTGTTGCGTAGTCATATATGTGCTAGTAAAATTCGATAAATGATAAAATCATGTATTAGGACCTTTTATATCCTGATTTGTCTTTCTGAAATTTTATGACCAAATCCTGTTACTATCTACTTTTTAATCTCCATATAACTTACTGATAATATCCGTATGTATTAGAATTAATTGTTATTGGAATCTACTATTTAACGTGAAAATTTAATGAGTATGTATCGATGTGTTATTTTTCTTTAAGGACTAAGGATGAACTCGAATATCTGCAATATACCATGTTTAGAGCCTTCTTGACAGTATTTATTTTTAGAGGTATACCAAAGGTTTTTAAGATTTACTTAGATTAATTTGTAAGAATTTTGATGATAGAACAATATACATTTTTTGAGTAATAGAGACCATGTCTTAGAAGATTTATGTGCTAATCAGTTATCACGTGTAATCTAAGTATAGCTGAAATTAATACCAATATTGTATTGGAGTCTTTCTCTACTATAGAGATCTTGCCGTTAGGCCTTTAACTTTATAGTGTATGTTTTGTGTATTAATTTAGAAAAGCATGCCTATAGGATTTATTGAATGATTCTAAATCTGTGTTCATCTAAATATTAAGGCCTTGTGAAACAGAATTTCAGTATGGAACTTTTATCAGAAACTCTTATACAGTAACTAAGAAAAGCCTAACGAGCTATATTTTCTTTGGTTTCCGACTATCATATTGAAAATGAATACATGCTAATTTATGATAATGATTCCATGATACCATGACTTATTTTCATACTTTTTATCTTCCATGCTTGAATCTATATGCTGGCTTTAATTGTTTAAGCTTGGCTAATGAAGGATTGTTAATAAACTTCTTCATAAGGACACAAAGAGTTACATGTTTTTGTCTTTTCGTATGAATTGTTGACATTTCTTAAAATCTTTTTCGGTTTATTATGTGTCCTAGTTGGAATACTGGGTACATACAATATAGTCTTAATCTATTAGTGTGTATGGTGCCGCTTAAAGACAATTGGAATTAGATAACAGTATGACTTTTCCCTTTAGATATTTCCTACGCACATTTGTGATGCAGATGTCTCTCTTCTAATCGTTTTGCTCTTTCTTTATTTTACATGAACACCGGAGCCGAAGAGTTTTACTTTAAGACTCAACGACGCCGCTATACCTTGCCCAGATTGCACATCCTCATCCTTTACAACTTTTACATCGTCTGGGAAGCCGACATAGTGTGAGGCCCCGTGAAAAATTTTTCCCTCAAAGTCTGAACCTCGTAGTGCCTAGTTAGGGTCAGGTGATAGAAATTCACAAAAATTCTTCGCAGCTCGCAAGCTCGCTGCGGTTCGGACCCTTTGAGCTGATCTATGCATTTAAAAACCAAGAATCAAAGTTTTCCAGAAAAGTACAAATATGCGGTCCAGAATGCGGTTGCATACCAGGTATGCGAACCGTATTTCTGCCACAGAGTGAGTCAGGGTGTTAGCTAATTTGAGGTTAAAAATACGGTCCATTATGCGATCGCATAACCGATATGCGGACCGCATAGTCGTCGCATAATTTCTTTGGGATCTTGTGAAGGTTAGTTCTGCGGTGCATAATGCGACCGCAGAACGGGTATGCGGACCGTATTTCCGTCGCATACCCAAACAGAGTGTTCAAATTTTGGGAACCTTTTTGCGGTCCAATCTGCGGCCCGCATTTCCATTATGCGATCGCAGATCCGACCCGGGGCTCCAATTTTCTAATTTTTAACCCGACCCCCCTATCGTTATATTCGGTATTATAACTCATTTTGAGCATTGTTCTGAGCATTTCTAGAGTGAGAGAGAGGAGTCTTAGAGAGGGAAAGTCCTCGCCATCAAATTACTCCATGAAACCTTGTTAAATCCTTGAAGATAATCAAGCAAAGACAACTAAATTTTCATCCCAAGAGTTAAGGCTTCATCACCTTAGTTATTATTTCTACACTCAGCTATAAGGGGTCATTAGTAAGGTAATTCATGGGTATAAGAATTAATTTCTTGCATGCATATCAAAACTTAGGGTATTGGGAGCTAGTAAACTAAAAAGGGAGCAATTGGGGTATAAAAGGATAGAAATTCCTCTCAAAAGGGGCCTAAGATCATAATAAACCTTTAGTATTTGATATTATGCTCGAACCAAGCTAGAATCTCAACCTCGTCTCTAATTCTCGGATTAATTTGTAATTCTTACATAATAGATCGAAGCAATAAGAATTCCGGAATTTATAAAGAGTAAGGAAAGCTATATTGAGGTATGTATGGCTAAAACCCCCTTTTATTAGAAATTGAGCTCCGTTGGCGTTTACGAAGGTGTGGTAAGATTTGAATTGGTTGGTGTACTAATTATTGTTTCACATTGATTGATTGCAATTTATATACCCATATACATGAAAGAAGTGCCCCAAACGTGAGTAATGTACTATTCTTGATATTTAATGAAGTATGAAGTATACAATCATGTGTTGAAATGCGTGGGCTATAAGCCAAAGATAAAAACTGAGAATCTTCATGCTAACTATGTGAACACTTACATGTGCTTGCAACTTGAATTACTTTCGTATGTGCCTATGATCATAACTTGCAAGGTGAATATTGAAAAGGAAAATGATGTGATAAGTGTGGCCCAAAGTGCCGTGAATTGAATTGATACATGAAAGATAATTGATTCAAGTGAGATGATTAATGAGAAAGAAACCACGCCTAGGCAAGGCGGCCTAGCCGATCGGGCTGTGATCGGACACCATGCTGCACACATGGTGGTGATGTGCTGATATTGAATTCCGGATAAAGGAAATGAAATAGTGATTGAGATGTATGCCTCGAATGAGGCAACCTAGCCGGTCGGGTCGTGATCGGGCTCCGCTCAAGATAGCGGTGTTATCGAGAACAGTGATGCACGTATGAAAGAAATGCCCCAATCTAAGTTATGGGAATTATGTAAATGATTCTATGGTTTTCATATTTGATTCACCTATGTGACTTACTTGTCATTGCTTGGTAGTTCTTTCTAGTAAAATGGTATTTAGTTATACATACTAGTACTATTCCATGGTACTAACGTCCCTTTTGCCGGGGGCGCTACATTTTCTTTTAATGAATGTAGGTGGCTCCATAGCGGATAGTGCCGATCGTACGTAGCGGAGCATCCTTCTTCTCAAAGATCTTGGTGAGCCCCGTTCTCCTTCAAGGGGCTATATTGCACACCTCTTGCCTTTTGGACTTTCACTTTTGAGGTATAGTCGGGGCCTTGTTACCGGCGTTGTCACATTTATCTTTTGTATCCTTAAAGGCTCCATAGACATATATGTGGGTCAAATGTGGGCATCGAATGGGTGTGCGAGCTATGTTGTATGTGACGACCCAACCCATCGTCTCATGTATTACAGCCCCGTTTCCCTCATTTATTTCTCTTTCATGTTTTATTATCAGCAACGGGTGAGTTAGAGTTGAATTGAATTGGTTTGGATAGGAAATGAGACACTTAGTCTCTTTAAGGAAGGTTTGGTCTGGAAAAGTCAACCAAACGTTGACTTATTAGTTAGAAGGCTCGGATGTGAATTTCTGGTGATTCGGTTAGCTTCGGGAGGTGATTTGTGACTTAGGAGTGCGATCGGAAGTGATTTTGGAGGTCCGGAGTAGAATTAGGCTTGAATTGGCAAAGTTGGCATTTTGGCGAATTCCGGTGGATAGGTGAGATTTTGATCCGAGGGTCGGAATGGAATTCCGAGAGTTGCAGTAGCTCCGTTAGGTGATTTTGGATATGTGTGCAAAATTTCAGGTCATTCGGAGGTGTTTTGGTCGGGTTTTTGATCGAATGCGTAATTCGGAAGTTTTTAAGAAACTTAGGCTTGAATTCGATGTGATTTGATAACTTTAGCGTTGTTTGATGTGGTTTGATGATGGGAACAAGTTTGAATGAGGTTTTAGGATGTATTGGTATTTTTGGTTGAGGTCCCGGGGGCCTCGGGGTGAATTCGGGTGGTTAAACGGAGAATTCGGAGTTTGTTTTAGGTTTGAAGTTGCTGGTTCTATCATTTCCGCATAAGCGGAAAAGGGACCGCATAAGCGGTTCCGCAGATGTGGCGTATTGGTCGCAGAAGCGGTCCTTGAGGGACCAGGGCTTTCCACAGAAGCGGACGAAGTTCTGCAAAAGCGGTCACCGCAGAAGCGGTTTTGGGACCGCAGAAGCGGTCCTGGGCGACTTGAAGGAAAACCGCAGATGCGGTGAGTAGGCCGCAGAAGCGGAAACCGCAGAAGCGGTGAAATTGTCCCAGAAGCGAAAACAACTGTTACAGAAGGGTTTTTTTTATATTGTTTTCATCCGCGAACAAGAGTTGGTTTCCACCATTTTAAAGCAGTTTTGAGAGCTTTGAGCGAGAATTTTTGAGGGCTTTGACTGATAATCACTTGGAGGTAAGTTCCTTGGTCTAAATATTCGAGTTTATAGTAGAAATTACATGTAAATTGTGGAAAATTCATCAAAAACGGGTCAAGCTAGGGCTTGAAAAGTTGTGATGTAAAAACGGATTTTGAAAGGGCATTTGAACTCCGATTTTGGTAAAATTGGTATGTGTAGACTCGTGGAGAGACGAGGAATCTAGTGATGTAAATTTCGTAATTTTTCTAGAAGCGGGCCCGGGGCTCGGGTTTTGCTAGTTTAGAGATTCTTGCTAATTTTCGATTGTTTTCGATTGGGTATTGTTCCCTTAGCACATTGTAATGTATTCGTTGTGGTTTTGGCCAGATTCGACGCGCGAAGAGGTTGATTCGAAAGGCAAAGGCATAGCGAGCTAGACTTGTGGCCGGCTTGAGGTGAGTAATAGATGTAGATGATGACCTGAGGGTTTGAAACCCCGGTATATCACATTGTGACGCTATATTGAGGCGAGACACGTACTCTATGACGAGTGCGGGGTCGATTGTGACTGGGGATTGTGACCTAGTCCGTCCCGATTGATGTTCGTACTGTGTTCTTGACTAGAAATTGTTTGGTAATCATCCTACTTGGATTTTATGAATATGTTTGGGGCTTTGTGCCTATCATGTGCATCCTTCAGGGATCCTTATCACTGCTTCCATGATGCTTAGCATATTTCATGATATCAGTCCTGAGTTAGACACTGCCTCGAAATGTTTAGTAAATAAATAAAGGTTTAAACACTTAGCTCTATAATTCCTAATAATTGAAACTAAAAATGAACAATTTGACTGTGCCCGAGTGGCTTGCATGCATATATATATCTGGACTGAGTGTGGATCGGGCTGCACGCCGCATCAAATGCTACGATGATATTGCGCTTGGGCTGTAGGAGCCCCTCCGGAGTCTGAACCCCCACAGTGAGCACGGGTACCCAAATGGAGCGGGCTGCGCGCCGCAACGGTCATGTGCATTGCATTGCATTCATGCATTTATACCTATTTGTCTTACTTGTCCTGGTATTGTTGTTGTTCCACCGTTTTATGTGCTGAATCGCTGATCATAGCTTTATATTGTAATATTTCGGAATTTCTTACTTTCAGCTATTATATATGTTTATTACTCACTGAGTTGGAAGTACTCACTTTACTCCTTGCACCATGTGTGCAGATTCAGGTGCTCCGGAGACTTAGGGGAGATGTTTGCTGTCTTCTTGGATTTTATCTTCAGGAGTTGTCGAGGTAGCTGCCTGACGTCCGCAGGACCCGACTCCTCCCCTTTATTTCATTTATTTCTTTCATATTCTAGACTTCTTTATCACTATGGATATATATTACTCTATTACATCTAGAGGCTCTAGACTCGTGACTCCAGATCTATTGGGGAATGTTTGGAATATTCGTTATTATTTTACTATTTTTGAAGATTTAAGGATTCGGATTGGAACCTTCACATTTGCTATTTTAATCGTATTATTTGTTAACGGATTACGTATTTGGGTTGAGAGTATTTAATTGGCCGGGCTTTCCTAGCATCAGTGTTGGGCGCCATCACGATCGGGATTGGGGTCGTGACAAGTTGGTATCAGAGCCTAGGTTACTAGGCCTCGCGAGTCATGAGCCGGTTTAGTAGAGTCTCGCGGAACGGTACGGAGACGCCTGTACTTCTCCTCGAGAGGCTGCAGAACCTTTAGGAAAACTCCATATTCTTGAAATTCTTGTCGTGCGGCTTTGTGATTCGAGAACTAAATCTCTGTATTCTATTCTCTCGTAGATGGCGAGAACTCGTGCTACCGGACGCGATGGTCGACCACCAGTACCACCCACTAGAGGCCGTGGGCGCGGTCGTGGTCGTGGTCGAGGTAGGGCAGCTGAGACAACACCTACTGACCCACCAGCTGCCACAGTTCAGGACTAGATTCCAGTTGTCGATGTCCCAGCAGCACCTGTGCAGGCACCAACAGTGCCTATTGCTATTCCTGGTCTCCAGGAGACCTTGGAACAGATACTATCAGTTTTCACTGGCCTGGCTCAGGCAGTCTCTTAATCCTTTCATTCTACTTCATTTATGTTTTAACTGCTATTGCTGTTCATATTTTATTTTTCAGTTGTGCTGAACCTGGACATGTTATGCAGTAACTAACTGTCATTTGGCCATTTATGAAGTAGTTGCCTCTAGTTGATAATAAATACACTAACTTTACACAGTACACACAATAGANTGACTTATGTGTTAGAGGGCTCGGATATGAATTCCAATGATTCTGTTATCTTCGGGGGATGATTTGTGACTTAGGAGTGTGATCAAAAGTGATTTTGGAGGTCCGGAGTAGAATTAGGCTTGAATTGGCAAAGTTAGAATTTTGGCGAATTCCGGTCGATAGGTGAGATTTTGATCCGAGGGTCGGAATGGAATTCCGAGAGTTTCAGTAGCTTCGTTAGGTGATTTGGGATGTGTGTGCAAAATTTCAGGTCATTCGGAGGTGTTTTGGTAGGGTTTTTGATCGAATGCGTGTTTCGGAAGTTTTGGAAGAACTTAGGCTTGAATTCGATGAGAAATGATGGTTTTAGTGTTGTTTAAGGTGTTTTGATGATTGGAGCGAAGTTTGAACTAAGGCAGTTGGAGTTATGGTTTGTGTTTTTGGTTGAGGTCTCGGGGGCCTCGGGGTGATTTCGGATGGCTAACGGGATGAAAATTAAAGTTGGAGATTGCAGATCACATCTGGTATCTGGTATTTCCGCATCTGCAGAAAGGAACCGCAGATGCGGTTGCGCAGATGCGGAGGAAATGGTCGCAGGTGCGGAAATGGTCTTGGAAAGGAAGAACCGCAGATGCGGGGATGAGGTCGCAAAAGCGGACAGTGGGGACTTTGGGAATTTCCGCAGAAGCGGAAGAAGGCCGCAGGAGCGGAAGTCGCAGAAGCGACAACTGGACCGCAGATGCGGAAACAACTGATCAGAAGGGGTTTTTATTTCCTTCGCGAATTTTGAAAGAGTTCATATTTTCACTTCGGACTTGGAGAGTTTTTGGGCGATTTTGAAGAGGAATTCAAGGACTTCGATCAGGTAAGAATTCTTGGACTTAGAACACGATTTTATGGTGCAAACACATGATATTAGACTGAAAACTCAAGTAATTAAAGGTCAAAAATGGAGGTTAGGGCTTGAAACCTAAGAGAGCAAAAATGGGAATTTGAGGGGTCATTTGGACTCCGATTTTGGTGTTCTTTATATGTATAGACTCGTGGCGAGATAAGGAATCCGTTGATGGTAAATTTACTGATTTTCAAGAAGTGGGCCCGGGGCTCGGGTTTTTGCTAATTTCGGGAATTTCACTATTTTTCGATTGTTTTCGATTGGGTATTGTCCCATTAGCATATTGTGATGTATTCGTTGTGGTTTTGATCAGATTCGGTACGCGAGGAGGTTAATTCGAAAGGCAAAGGCATAGCAAGCTAGGACTTTGGCCGGCTTGAGGTTAGTAATAAATGTAAATATTGTGTTGAGGGTTTGAAACCCCGAATTTGCACAATGTAGTGCTATGTGAGGTGACTTGCACGCCGGATAACAGGCGTGGGGTAGAGCACCGTCGGGGGTTGTCCCTCTTAATAAAATTACTACCTAATTGATTGTAGATTAGTAACGTCCTTATAAAAATGGATTAATTGTCATAATTGGGCTTTGTGCCAACTACTTGAATCCTTCAGGGATTATTCTTACTAGTTTCTTACCATAATTATAATTATTGAACTCAGTCCTGGTATTTAATACTATTTTGTAAACTCAGCCATTTTTCTCAAAGTAGAAACTAAATTAATATTTTTTTTAAATGAAGTTTGGGCTGAATATTTTTATGTTATTGTGCCCGAGGGGCTTATGTGATTTTGGACTGAGTATGGGATCGGGCTGCACGCCGCAGCGGTATGATATTGATATTGATATGAGGCCGAGGGCCTAGTTGATGCCACGATATGGCTTATAATTGCGCTTGGGCCGTAAGGGGCCCCTCCCGGAGTCTGCAGACCCCCAGTGAGCGCCGTCGACAATAAATAAATGGAGCGGGCTGCACGCCGCAGCGGGTACTGGAGAGTACCGGTTTATGTGTTGCATTGCATATTTAATTGTCATTTATTCTTAATCTGTTGTGATATTATTATGATTGTCTTCACTGTTTTACGGTATTATGCTATTGGTTCACGTTGCTGTATTTATAGCTTTACTTTGTGCCTATTTAGGATTTCTTATTCTCATACTGTATTTATGTTTATTACTTTCTGGGTTGGAAGTACTCACATTACTCCCTGCACCTTGTGTGCAGATTCAGGCGCACCCACTGAGGCTGAGTGAGATCTTTCTCTGCCTAGCATCACATTCGGGAGATTCAAGGTAGCTGCAAATTGACATTCGTAGTCCTGATCTTCCTTCTATCTTATTTATTTGTTTCCACATTTCTAGAGAACAATATGTAGTAAGTTAATACTCATGCATTAGAGGCTCAGGCTTGTGACACCAGATTCTATGGGCTGAGTAGTATTTTATATTTTTGGGCTTTCCGAATGTTAGAATTTATTTTAGGATTTCCGCATTTAATTTGGTATTTTAGTTGTAAAAATTTACTTATCCACTGTGATTAATCGGTTAAGGTTGTCTAAATGGTCGGGCTTGCCTAGCAGTGTGTTGGGCGCCATCACGACCGGGGTTGGGTCGTGACATAACTAAGGATAATTATAGGTGAGTACGAACATCAAAATTTTTATTTGGTATACAATTTAATAAGCTCACAACTTTACAAGAGTCTGACGGTCTTCCCTAATTACTACAACGAAAGACTAGCTGAGGAAATAAAGAAGAAGGCTTAACCTAAGCAAAGTGGCCTAAAGAGGAAATGGTCGTGTAACGACAATCTCACAACCACATTGTATGCACTCCATAAGAAAGTGGCACCTAACATGGCTAATGAACGGGGAGTAAAACCAAAAGTAACATTTAAGACCATATGACTTGCACAAAAATTCCGGCATGCGTAGGAACCAAGATAAGCTAAGTATACACGTAACAAGGGGGCAAAAAGACCAAGAAAGTAATTGCTTACATTGGAAGAAAGCTAAGATGGAATGGAAGGAATTATTTTGTCAATGATCCAGAGCTACTTACGTTATGAACGCACTTAAGATTTCGGAGTATTAAACATGCAGCATATATGTTGACAATCATACAGCCATATTCTATAACGACCCTACAAGAAAACTAATTAGAAGAGTACCAACATCATAAAAAGTCAGTATGGAGCTACCACCAGATTGTGTATGCACCATAGGTGCAAGTATTATAAGTAAGCTTCAAGTTGTGAATGTGAATTATACCTATGTGGAAGGAGGGTTATGAAAGAGATAGAATATGATGTGATACTTTAAGATAAGTAAGGTAAAGGTGGACAACGTACGAGATACTCAAATGCAGAAGGTTGTGAATGGTCCTTACTTCAGATAGAAGGCTAGAAGTGCAATTCAATATCCAGGGATGATAGCGGCGTCGTCAGTGGTATACCTTCCCGACTATGGTTACTAGGTATCAAGAGGCCTAGTCAAGAGAGTAAAGAAAAGTTAGAGACGATGTGATCTCTCGCTTAATGTTCCAGAATAACATAAGGAAATCTATGGGGCAAGCAAGTTGAAGGAAGGTTGCAACTAGTATAAATAGATATGTGTAAGTCGCAAGCTAAAGTATGGTAAAGCGACAAGGTTTTAGGAAGACTGGAGTAAGGATAAGAAAGAGCGAGTGAGAAGGTGGCGAGAATGGATAAGTCCTCAGGATTAAGCCCATGAAAACAATAAGAGCTAATGGTGTCTCTAAGTTATACAAAGCTCAATACAACCTAAATAAACTCAAAGGAGTCTAAGACTAGTAGCATGTAGAAGAGATGGAATGTTGCCCTGGTAGTGAATTGAGGGTGTGATTGTGATAGATAAAGAATGACGTTTGGGGCTTTAATTGAGTAATGAGTTGAAGAGGATTTCATGAATTGGACGGGATTAAAATACACATGTAAGGTGAGTCATATTGGGATGCTATAAAATACGATTATGGAAGTATAGTATCGCCCCTAGGTGGGTTCAATCTAATTACTCCAGATGTTCCCGATGAGACGTGAGCCCTAGCGGCAGTGTTACATAAGAGATCAAGTGAGCAGTGGTAGTTGATAGATCAACATTAAGGTAAATCAACAATGGATGGACAAAAGTCACAAAGTATGAGGTGAGATTAGGCCGTCATTGTCACGACCCAAACCTATGGGCCGCAACAGGCACCCAGTACCTTACTTAACTGAGTACCAACATAACATATCTTTCTTATTGTAATTTCAAAGTAAGTAGTATTTTAAGTAATTTGAGATAATTCCTAATTATATGGATAATTGGACAATTATTTGTTAATGGGAAGTATCCAACTAATTAAGGAAATAAGTGGGCAATTATTGGATAAGGATCTTGTTACACCCCATGTTTTTTGTACGTGAAATTACACCATAAGTAAATTGATGAAAGCTCGGAAAGGAGATGTTACACCCTGCATTTTTGTACGTTAAAGCTTCGTCATAAGTTAATCGACATAAGTTCGGGAAGGAAAGTATTTTGAGATTATAAATATTATGCTATTTCAAACAAGTGATAAGTAAATTCCTGAAGGTGAGAGGGTACGCGAATCGAAGAAAATAAGTTTCGACGAAGTTTGGCAATTTGGGATAAAATACGATCCGAGCTATGATACCCGATATTTATGGACTAGTTCCATATAAGGTAGGGATAACCCCCCCCCCCCCCCCCATGTGACAGCAAGTGGAGGATTTGATAATGACTTGGATTTGGATAACCAATTAAGAGGACACATGGAATATTTTAAGACACTCCTTGCAAACACATAGAAAGAGAATTCATAATACTTATCCCTACACTTATCTTGAATTAACACCAAACCCCATTTGGTAATGGAAACATACTATCACTCCTCTTGAATTAATACCAAACTCCATTTGGTAAGGTAATTATACAGAAAGGCAAAGCCAAGAACGAAGTTGAGGGGATTTGGAAATTCATAAGGATTTATCCCTACTCCAGGTATGTTAAGGCTATCCCTTCTTTCTTTTGGCATGATCTATACGACACAAACGAAACGAGCATGCACAATTTCCATAAATGACTCTATTCACAGAAATACTAGAGATGGCTATGTTCTTGATTTTCCATGTGTCTTATTATTCTATCATCTGTTCATGGATTTTAGAAAATACGTAAGTTGATAAAGATTATTTCAAGATATTAATCAAAGGAATAATGGTCTTATGACACTCCGAAAAATTTATTGACGTACTTCTCATGCATTGCAATCATTTACATTGACCCGTAACCAGATGGCGTTATATAAGCGTATATATGTATATTATATTTATATGGGATATGGGAAAAGGTTTTACGGCATTATATACGCATCATTACCTGATCAGCTGGTATACGTTGATGATTTGCCCACAGTGGCCGAGATGATATGATGCCTTAGAGGTTTGATGATGTTATGAACGCATATACCCATGCATGATATGACATTTATACGCATATGCCTGATATTATAATATTAAATGATTCACAGAGCTATTCAGATATACATGATGAGTCTTTTACTCCATGTTTCTCTAATGTCTATTGTTTACTGATTTTCATTCCTTACATACTCGGTACATTATCTGTGTTGACGCCCCTTTTGCCTAGGGACACTGCGTTTCATGCCCGCAGGTCCTGATAGACAGGTTGAGAGTCCTCCAAGTACGCTATCGGCTCAGCGAAAGATGTTGGTGCGCTCCATTTTCTCCGGAGTTGCTTATTTCGTTAGTATGATTTAGACATGTATTGTTTGGTATGTCGGGGCCCTGTCTCGGCCTTATGACGTTTATGTACTCTTAGAGGCTATTAGACATATGTCATGTATATGAAAGAAATTATGGCCCTGTCGGTCTATGATCAGTGTACGAGTGATTATTTAGGCCTTATAGGCCCGTACGTCATAATGTACAAGTTTGGATTACATGTTGGGTCGTCCAATGTCGAGTATTTCCCCATGTTTTATTCTACTTATCTCACAACAACCTCTTTGTCTCATTTACCTATGATAATATGATACCAAAGATACGCTACGTAGCTACTCGGTTGAGTAAGGTACCGGGTGCCTATCGCGGCCCATCGGTTTGGGTTGTGACAGATCTAGTCTTTAACGTGGCAGCCCACAAAGTCACAAAATGTGACTCTTAAAGCTCACCTATATGTGGCATATTAATAATAATAGTCGCTTAGTCATACAAAGAGTGGGGCCACTCTCTTTAATAAAGACTTCTAACATAAACCATTAAAATACATGTTATTTGCAATTTGAAGAGATTGGTAATTCAAGCTACCAGTATGCTAAAGCTAATCCTCCTAGGGGCGACAATAACATGTGTTCATAATATCATCAAGCCTTTAAGGGCATCCCATCATATCATCTCAGCCAATGTGGGTGAAATCATCAACGTATACAACCTGATCAGGTGGTGGTGCGTATATAACGCCGTAACCTTTTCCTATATCCCATATACATATATATACATATATTTGTATATAATGCTATCTGGTCATGGGTCAATATACATGTATAAATGAATGAAATGCATAAAAAATATGTTAATAAGATCAATATACCTTTCGGATAAAATTTATCAACTACGTATTATTTTGAGACCCATGAAAAGAAGATATAATAATATGCCACACGGGGAATCAAGAACATAGACACTCTAGCACTTCTATGAATAGAGTCACTTATGAAAGTCGTGCATTTGCTCGTTTTGCTTGTATTATTTGGATCACGCCAAAATGAAAGAAGGATAGCCTTAACATACTTGAACCGATTCTCTTGACAATTCTTCCAACACATGCCAATCGTGATGAAACACGTAACGGCGGATCGAAGTAAGGGAAAATTCGTATGATATTGTGACGACCCGGCCGGTCGTCTCATGAGTTACCGCTCCGTTTACCCCTTTTCTTCTTCTTTATGTATTATTTATGTGTGTTTCGAGGTATCGGGTTGGTTGGATTAAATCCGAAATGGTTTTTGGTGAAGTTTGAGACACTTAGTCTCTTTTAAGAAGGTTTGAGTTGGAAAAGTCAACCGGACATTGACTTATGTCTTAGAAGGCTCGGATGTGAGTTCTGATGGTTCGGTTAGCTTCAGGAGGTGATTTATCACTTAGAAGTGTAATCGGAATGGGTTTTGGAGATCCGGAGTAAAATTAGGCTTGAATTGGCAAAGTTGAGTTTTTGGCAATTTCCGGTTGGTAGGTGAGATTTTGATCCAGGGGTCGGAATGGAATTTCGAGAGTTGCAGTAGCTTCGTTATGACATTTAGGATGTGCGTGCAAAATTTCAGGTCATTCGGACGTGGTTTTGTTGGGTTTTTGATCGAAAGCGTAATTTCGGAAGATATTTAGGAACTTAGGCTTGAATACGATGTGATTTGATAGATTTGATGTTGTTTGAGGTGTTTTGATGATTGGAACAAGTTTGAATAAGGTTTTAGGATGTGTTGGTGCTTTTGGTTGAGGTCCCGGGGGCTTCGGGGTGATTTCGGGTGGTTAACAGAGAGATTGGTGAATTGTTGCAGCAGCTGATGTTGCTGCTTCTGGTGTTTTCGCACCTGTGGTTTGGGGACCGCAAGTGCGGCGTCGCACGTGCGGAAGAAGAACCGCAGAAGCGGTTTGGAAGGGGATGTCAGGAAACCGCAGATGCGGTATGGGAATCGCACCTGCGGAGTCGCAGATCCGACAAAGGGACCGCAGATGCGGTTTGGGCTGGTTTAATGAGTTTTCGTAGAAGCGGATGTAGTGACCGCATATTCGGTACCGCAGAAGCGGATTTTGGGCCGCAGAGGCAGAAATGCCTGCGCAGAAGGTATATTTTTCATACTTCGCGATTTTTGAAGGGTTTAACCATTTCTGAACTCGGAATTGGGAGCTTCGGGCGATTTTGAAGAGATAAATCAAAGAGACTTTGTTGAGGTATGGATTTTGGACTTAAAACACATTTCTATGGTAGAATATCATGAATTAAGGTTGTAATTAGAAGGATTAAAGGGCTAAAAATGGAGGTTTAGGGCTTGAGTTTAAGAGGCCTTTAATGGGGGATTTGAGGGGGTCATTTGGACTCCGATTTTGGTGTTCTTTATATGCATAGACTCGTGGGGAGATAAGGAACCCGTTGATGTAAAAATTTCTGAGTTTCGAGAAGTGGGCCCGGCGCTCGGATTTTGCTAATTTCGGGATTTTTGGTATTTTTCGATTGTTTTCGCTTGGGCCTTGTTCCCTTAGCATATTGTGATGTATTCGTTCTGATTTTGGATAGATTCGACGCACGTGGAGGCAAATTCGAAGGGCAAAGGCGTCGCGAGCTAGGGATTTAGCCGGTTAGAGGTGAGTAATGCTTGTAAATGATGTTCTGAGGGTTTGAGACCCCGGATTGCACATCGTAGTGCTATGTTGAGGTGAGACACACGCTTGTTGACGAGCGTGGGGTCGTACACTATTGGGAATTGTGACTTGGTCCGTCCTGGTTGATATTTTACCGCGTATTTGACTGAAACTTATTTGTTAGCACTATGATTTGGGCTGAATGCCATATTTGTGCTTCGTGCCAATTATTTGAACCCTTCGGGGCTTTTTCTTGATATTTCCTCACTGTTTTGGATTACTACTTGAACTCAGTCATGTATTTTCCACTGTTTTACTACTCAACCGGTTTTTACTCAGTTTTGAGACTTAAATGATATTTTAAATGATGTTTTGAGCTGAGACACACTGTTTTACTATTGCCCGAGGGGCTTGTGAGTATTTTTGACTGAGTAAGGCCGAGGGCCTATGTTGTGAGGAGACATTGATACTGATTTGAGGCCGAGGGCCTGAGATATGTACCCCACGAGGTGGCTTGATTGATATGAGGCCGAGGGCCTAGTTGTGATGCCACGAGATGGCTTGTTATTGCGCTTGGGCCGTAAGGGGCCCCTCCCGGAGTCTGCACACCCCCAGTGAGCGCGGGTACCCAGTGTGATGTGAGATTGAGCCCGAGGGGCTGTTATTATTCTGAGATGTTGCTCGAGGGGCGGATGTGGTGATACTGTGCCCGAGGGGCGAGCTTTTATTTATTTACCGTACCTTAATTATCTGTCATTTACCTGCTTACTTGTTGAAAGAGGATTTTACTGGATTTTCACTGGTTTTACTGCTTTTAAATAATTTTACTGCTTCATCATAGAATGCTTTGCGCCTTGCGTGATTTCTTACTTTTAGCCATTATTTACATTTATTACTCACTGAGTTGGAGTACTCACTTTACTCCTTGCACCCTGTGTGCAGATTCAGGCGTAGTTGGTTCCGCTCCGGAGTGTTGATTTCCTCCAGTTCCAGGCGGGCTTCTTCGGAGATTACGAGGTAGCTGTTGAGATCCGCAGCCCCGTGTCTCTATTTCTCTATCTTTCCTGTTCTTTCCAAAAAAATGTAGTAGTTTATGACTTTAGCAGACTGTATTGTGGCTCATAGATGCTCGTGACTTGTGACACCCCGGTTAGGGCTGTGTCGGGTTGGATTTCTGCATTTTTATTGTTATTTCCGCTATTCAGTGTTAGTAAATCATGTTTTAAACTATTATGTGTTGGTTAATTATTTTAAAAGATGAATTGGATTGGACTGGCTGGCCTTGTCTTCACGAGAGGCGCCATCACGACCGAGTTCGGGGTTAGGATCGTGACAGATATTCTTGATATCATAGCACGTTTTCTTATCCGACTAATATTCACTCCATAATCTACATCTTCAAAAATTCTTTTGGCCTTCTTCTATCATGTCCTCAAATTTCTCCAAGTTATATCATCAATAAAGAAAGCAAACAAAGGTAAATAAGCAGTCATTGTGCATATTGGTGTTACGCCCAAAATAAAGTCATGTCCAAAGACTTTGTTGAGAATGGTTTTTATGTGTTATGTCCAAGACAAAGTCTTATCCCAAGACTTTCACGTGTAAAGGATTTTTTTATGTGTTATGTCCAAGACAAATTCTTATCTCAAGACTTTTACGTGTAAAGAATGGTTTCTGATGTGTCATGTCCAAAACAAAGTCTTATCCAAAGAGTCACAATAACTTAAGCTTTTGCTTCCACGGTGAAACTTATCCAAATGACAATCCAAAATGTTTTAATTAATTACCAAGTTCTTAATTAACTTGGTAAATCCCCACTAATCCAATAATTAACCAATTACCCACATAATTAAGAATCATTTTAAATTACTTAAAATATCACTCACTTTTAACACACGTTACACATCTTATAATCACGGTCATGTGGTACTTTGTATGGCACTAGTCCATAGATACATGGTATTATAGCTGGGACCGTATTTTATTCCCAAAGTACCAAACTTCGACAAAACTCATTTTCTTTGATTTGTTTACTCTCTCTCCTTCACGAATTTACTCATCACTTATTTGAAATAGCATAATGCTTACAATCTCAAAATAATCTCATTCCCGAACTTACGTTGGTTAACTGACGACGAAATATTAACGTAGAAAATGCGGAATGTAACATCTCATTTCATAGATTTCATTAATTTATTTATGGCGTACTTTCACGTTCGAAAACATGAGGTGTAGCATCATTCCCGCCTTTGAAAAATCATCCTCAAATGTTGACTGATGCCCTTATAGTTATCATAACCCATAGCTCTTGCGAATACCTTGGTACTCCTCTTGCCAAAGGCTAGGGCATTCCCCCCTTTTGGCCTCTTTCTCGCACCATGACTCGTGGTCGGAATCCTTCCAATCTCGTAACTGTTGCCACCCTCTATCATGCAGCCTGTACAACTCTGACCTTGTAAGTGCGCCTATGCAATTCTTCTCTCCTTTTTCCTATAGCTTTTAGCCAATCTCTAGGCCTCATCTTGTAAACATATACAGAGCTTGATAAGATGTCCCTATAAGCATCTATGGGTATACTGAAGTTATGCGCTCGGTACTTTGTTGAACTACTGAATATTGCTATATCTTACTTCATAAACCCGGTTATCTATCCGCATGACTTTACTGCATCTAAATATGTCATAATATACCATAACTCTTACCTCAATTTATCGTTACTGAGGTCTGCTACCAAACTCTAGGTTACGTTCGTTGCTTATCCCAGATGTATAAATCTATGTCCTTTAATGCTTCCTCATCATTGTTCATCTTAAGAATGACAGCCTAATCTCATCTTTTATCTATCACAATTACACCCTCATTCTACTGCTAGGGCAACATTCCATCTCTTTTAAATGCTATTAGTCTTAGACTCCTTTGAGTTCGTTCATGCTATGCTGAGCTTTCTATAACTTAGAGAAACCATTAGCTCTCTTGTTTTCATGGGCTTAATCCTGAGGACTTATCCATTTTTCGTCACCTTCTCACTTGCCCTTTCTTGTCCTTATTCTTGTCTTCCTAAAACCTTGTCACTTTACCATACTTTAGCTTGCGACCTATACGAATCAATTTATACTAATCGCAACCTTCTTAAAACTTGCTTGCACCATAGATTTTCTTATGTTATTCTGGAACATCAAGCGAGATATCACATCGTCTCTAACTCTTCTTTACTTTCTTGACCAGATCTTTCGGTACCTAGAAATCATAGGCTGGAAGATATGCCACTGACGATGCTGTTATCATTCCTTGATATTGAATCACAACGCTTCTAGCCCTCTGTCTAAAGTATGGATTATTCACAATCTTCTTCACATGAGTACCTCGCATGTTGTTCACCTTTACCTTACTTGCCTTAAAATCTTGCATCATATCTTCTATCTCTTTCATGACCTTCCTCCCATATAGGTATAATTCACGTCCATAACTTGAAGCTCTATTATAATACTTACACCTCTGGTGTATACACAATTTGGTGGGAGCTTCATACTGATTTCTTATGAGGCGGTTACTCTTTTAACTGACTTTATCGTAGACCATTATAGAATATGGTTGTTGTACTATCTGTCTTGTACCTCTGATATCAAGAGTGGTCCTGTAATGTCCCCAATCACGATGTCTTATAATTTTCTGGGTCCAATAATCAGACTCCTGATTTACTTAGTTGACGTAACTCTTTAGTTTCCTCTTCCCTCTGATCAACCTTTATGTAGGCTTAAGCTATCTTCCATTCCGCTGCTCATGGTATTAGTTATTATTTTAGCCCTTCATGGACGCTATGGAATATCCATGACGCCATATTCTAGTATCTCAATCCTTTGTCTATGACTTGGGCTCACTTCTTTCTTTTAACTTATACCGGAGTCTTCTACGGCTGTATGATTGACAACATATATGCTGCATGGATAATACTCTGAAATCTTAAGTGCGTTCATAACGTAACTAACTCTGGATCATTGATAGAATAATTAATTTCATTCCTTCTCAACTTTCTTTAATCGTAGGCAATTACTTTTCCTGGTCTTTCTGCCCCCTTGTTGCGTGCATACTTAGCTTATCTTAGTTCCCACGCGTGTCGGAGTTTTCATTCAATTCATATGATCTCGAATATTACTTTTGATTTTTTACTTTCTGTTCATTAGACACAGTAGGTGCCACTTTCTTATAGAGTGCATACAATGTTGTAGTGAGACTGTTTTTACATGACAATTTCTTCTTCAAGTTACTATGTTTAGGTTGAAACCTTTTTTCTTGTTTTCTCAGCTAGAATTTCAGTGTAGTACTTAGGGAGGATCCTCTGACTCTTGTAGAGCTACGAGCTTATTAAATCGCATACTCGTCAGAGTTTTTGATGTCCTTTCTCGCCTATAATTATCCGTAGTTACTTGCTTTCATGCCCTTGTGCTTGTAGGTTTGCTTCAGCACTGATATTTTGACTGTCTTCCAAGTGGCATTCTCTTTTATTTCTGTAATACTCATACGGTGCCTTTTTAACTTCCCCAACTCCTATATGAATATATGTCAAGGATCACAATGTCATATCTCCGAGGCTGAATTCACTATATTGGGTTTTACTATGTTTATCTTGCATGATCTATTGATTTATCTGTATCTTCTTATCTAGCCACTAGGCTCTTCTTGAATCAACTGCTAACTGCTCATTGGCCCATTCTCATGTCAATATCCCACGTAAACTTTCTTGGGTTATTTCCTTTATCTTAACTTACCTCTCGCACTAGCTCTTTTTTTATCAATTACATCCCAGGCCGGAACCCTTACTTCCTCTCCTTGACGTCGTGCTTACATAATGTTTTAGAATCGTAGCATATTTGTAGGATTTGGATAAGTGCAATCTCATTGTTATCGCATTCTTCCTTTACCATTCCATAATTACTAGAATCACTTAATTCTGATTTAATGCCACATCACTCTGTATTCCCCCTTTAGGGGAGTACTAAGATCTAGAGCTACGACGATTTACCTATAGATGTTTTACATCTTTATCTTGTTATCTTTTCACATCATCGATGATCCTTACTCGCCTTGCGGTAATCCTTCTGCACCAAGGATAACAAAATTCCTTACTCACGAGGGTGACACTTAGTGTAACTGGCACATACAGTCCCTTAAGCTTAACTTTGGTCACATTGCTTGCTTTAGGGAAGAGTCTTCTTGAATAACCATTCTCTGAATTTCTCATGAATCTTCTTCTGTGGTCCATTCTATTATTGCCATAACGCAATATAATGTTCTCATGATGCCGACCATCATCAAATCACTCAGTCCCCAATTAATGTTTAGTTTATCTTTTTCACCAGTCCATACTGATTTCTATTACTCTGGGGTCTAACTTTTTCTTCTGGTAATCACGTTAGCGTCGCGAACTTATTTCTCAAAATGAGGATATGACTTAGGGCCTATACTCCTTTGTTCTCTCAAGGCCTATCACCTCTTGTCTTTTCCTTCACTTGACTATAGACTCTGTAATACTGTCATCTTTTTTATCTACCATTGTCATCCATGTATCACATTTTACTCATAATGCGTCATTAACTCTCTTCTTATTTCCCTGCTAACATTTTTGTCTATCACTTTATTCTGAAAACTTTAACAAGACGTTCTTTCGCTTTTTGCTCCCCTTGCTCCATCCACTGGCTCTTCGGATTGCTTAACGTTCTCGCTCTACTAGGGACGGGTGCCACACTTAGGTAATATTTATCCCTTCAAGGCTTCCAGTTCGTATCTTTGTAGTACTCATATCTAGCTGTAGTATTTTATAGTGCACCATCTCGATGTCTCACAAGCAGATTTATTAGCACTTTTGCAATATCCTTCGGAAATGTCAACAAATACAAATAATCCATCCACCATTTTGGGTTACTCTAACCCCAGCCGAATTCTGATATCCTGTCTTTCTCTTAAACCATATATATTAGCTCCTATAGGGCATAACTAAGATCAGTGTGGCCAATTGTACATACCTCTGTCACTGTTGAAGGTAACTCAAAAGGCTCAATCCCTCTGCCTGAGTTGTAAATATTGTTAACCTTCATTAACAGGGCGCTTTGTACCCTTCTTCATCTTGCTTCTTTTGCTTGTTGAAACTTGTATTTATCTTATCAATCTCTCATTGTCTTTCCACATAAAGGTGGATAGATATTATTTCCTTAAGGCTCCTTATCAAGAGGCTTATACGTCTTAGTACACACATGATCTACTAATGTAACGACCCGGCCGGTTGTTTTAAGAATCAACGCCCCGATTCCCTATTAACTGCATTCCCTGTGTTTGTTTCTGCAATTGTGAGTTGCCGGGAAGATTTATTTTAGAAATTCAGAGAGTTTTGGGACACTTAGTCCCTAAATGAGAGTTTGAGTTTTAAAATTCAGACCATAGTCGGAGCAGTGTGAAGACGGCCTCGAAATGGAATTTCGTTGGTTCCATTAGCTCTGTTAGGTGATTTCGGGTTTAGGAGCGTGTTCGGATTGTGTTTTGGAGGTCCGTAGCTTAATTAGGCTTGAAATGCCGAAAGTTGAATTTTTGAAGTTTCCGGTGCGATAGTGAGATTTTGATATCGGGTATGAATGGAATTCCGGAAGTTGGAGTAGCTCCGTAGTGTTGAATGTAACGTGTGTGCAAAATTTCAGGTCATTCGGACGAGGTTTGATAGACTTTTTGATCGAAAGCGTAATTCGGAACGTTTTGGAATTCTTAGGCTTGAATTCGATGATGATTAGATGTTTTGATGTTGTTTTAGGTGTTTTAAGGATTGGTATAAGTTTGGATAGTGGTATATGTCTTGTTCGTGCTTTTGGTTGAGGTCTCGGGGGCCTCGGGATGAATTCGGATGGTTCACGGAGAGTTGGGCATTTGAAGTTGGCAGCTGAAGTTGTGTTTCCTGTCATAACCGCACCTGCGTGTGTGGGACCGCAGGTGTGGCGAGGCAGAAGCGGCTATGTGACCGCAGAAGCGAGATTTGCCAGGCTCCAGCAAAACCGCAGGTGCAAAATGGTCAACGCACCTGCGAGACCGCAGGTGCGGTAAAGGAGCCGCAGGTGCAAAAATTTAGCTTTAATGAAGCGTCGCAGATGCGACTTGTGTTCCGCAGAAATGGGACCGCAGGTGCGGTCCCAGAGTCGCAGATGCGGATTTACTGGGTAGAAAATCAGAATTTCGAGGGTTTAGTTTCAAAAGTTAGAAAATTTATTTGGAGCTCGGGAGAGGGCGATTTTGGGAGATATTTGAAGAGGAAATCAGTGGGTAACGATTCCGTATCCCTTTCTAGTTGTATTCCATCAATCTATTGTTAGTTTTATCGTTTAATTTCGATTTGAGGTGAAAATTTGGGGAAAAATTTGAAGAAAGTTCTTAGACCTAAATTTTGAGTTTTGATCGGGAATTTGACGTTGGATTTGGGTAATTTTGGTATGGTTAGACTCGTGAGAGTATGAGAATTTTGAAAATATAAATTTTACCTGATTCCGAGACGTGGGCCCGAAGGGCGTTTTGGTCATTTTACCTAATTTCGCGTATTAGCTTAGAATTTATTTGTAGAATCAGTTACTTGAAGTGTTATTTACATTATGTAATTGAATTGAATAGATTTGGGCCATTTGGAGTCGAGTACTCGTGGCAAGAACGTGGTTTCGGCTTGATTTTTGAGCCGGTTCGAGGTAAGTGGCTTGTCTAACCTTCTATGGGGGGAACTCCCCTTAGGATGTGGTATTATTGATGTTTGAAATGCCTTGTACGTGAGGTGAGGTGACGAGTGCGTACTTGTGCTAATTATTGAGAAATCCGTTTTTTCATTAAGTACTTAGAATTGTGGTTCTTTTCCTGTTTATACTACTTGCAATTTAAGCCTGTTGTTAGCTTAGGGAAGCATGTCTAATTGATTTAAATTGCTTATTTCTTATACTGCCTTATTGGAATTATGTGCGGCATGCTAGGTTAGAAAGACCTGCTTTACCTTGATGTGAAATTTGACTGAATTGAGTATTCTTCTTATTGTTGCTGTGTATTTACTTTGGGACTATGGGACGGTATCCCGGGAGATCCCCCTTGTATTTACTTTGGGACTACGGATTTGTATTCCGGGAGATCCCCCTGCACTTTTACATTGGAACTATGGGATTGCACCCGGTAGATTCCCCCAGTACTGAGTATTTACATTTGGGACTCCGGATCGGGATTCTGGGTAGATCCCCGCGCACTATGAGTTGGACTATGGGATGGTACCCCGGGAGATCCACTGGATATTTATATTTGGGGCTATAGGACGGTATCCTGGGAGATCCCCGGTTGTTATCTCTGTGTGAGTTGTATTCTTTTCCGTGATTACTTGTCTCTGCTATAGTTGTTGTTGTTCTTTCTATCCTGTGTTACTTCTTACTGTTGCACTTAACTATACTGCTTTATTTTACACTGTCATTTCTTGTATTTCCTTTAGCCTTAGTAGGGCCCTGACTTTCCTCGTCACTACCAGACCGAGGTTAGGCTTGGCACTTACTGAGTAACATTGTTGTGTACTCATGCCCTTCCTGCGCATGTTTTTCATGTGCAGATCCAGGTTCTTCCACTCAGACTTATCACGCTTCAGGCGAGGCGCTTTGTAGAGACTCCAAGGTATATCTGCCGCGTCCGTAGACCGAAGAGTCCCTTTCTATTCTCAGTACTAGTATAGCCTTTTCTGTATTTCTCTTGTTGGTAGACAAATTCTGGAGTTAGAGCTTATTATGTAATCTTTTAGCTTGTGATTCATGGGATTCCGGGTTTCGGGAAATGTTCAGTTTTTGAGATGTTGTGTTGGTATATGCCGTGCGGTATCTTAAGCACTTCTAAAATTGTTTATCTTTAATTTTCATTTGTTTTTCCGTATTTTGTTCCTTTTTTCGCAAATTGTTAGGCTTACCTAGTCATAGAGACTAGGTGTCGTCACGACAGTTCACGGAGGGCGAACTTGGGTCGTGACAAGGTGGTATCAGAGCTCTAGGTTCATAGGAGTCATGAATCACAAGCCGGTTTATTAGAGTCTCACGGATCGGTACGGAGACGTCTGTACTTATCTGCGAGAGGCTATGTAACTGTTAGGAAAAATTCCACTTCATTTGATTTCCTTGTCGTGCGGGATTTTGATATCACAATTCTAAACTTCTGTCTTCTATTCTCTCGCAGATGGTGAGGACACGTGCTACCCGAGATGATCAAGCACCCACGCTCCCTATTGGAGTCGTTAGAGGTCGGGGCCGGGGTAGAGGCCGAGAACGCGCTCGTGGTGCAACCAGAGCAACCGCGCGAGGTGCCACCGGCTGTTCCAGCCAGAGTCCAGACACCTGATACGTCTGCTACTACTACTCCAGCACTTCAGGAGACTCTGGCGCAGTTCATGACTATGTACACTACTCTAGCTCAGGCAAGGTTTCTTCCCCTTGCTGCAGCTACATCCTAGGTCGGGGGAGGAGCACAGACTCCCGCCGCCCGCACTCCTAAGCAGCGAGTGCATGTTGATCAGGTCCTAGAGATTATCCCTGCACAGCCGGTAGCCCCAGCTCAGCCCGAGGACAGGGCAGTAGCTTCAGAGGAGGAGCAGAAGAGGCTTGAGAGGTTCAAGAAGTATCATCCTCCTACATTCAGCGGACTAGCCTCAGAGGATGCTCTTGGATTTCTAAAGGAGTGCTACCGTATCCTCCGTACCATGGGTATATCAGGATCGAGCGAGGTTTCCTTCACTACCTTCCAGCTTCGAGGAGCCGCCTATCAGTGGTGGCGTGCTTATCAGTTAGACAGTCGGGATGAGGCAGCTTCCCTGACTTGGGCTCAGTTTTCAAATATGTTCACAAGAGAGTATGTTCCCCAGAGTCTCAGGGATGCTTAGCGCGCAGAGTTTGAGCGTTTGCACCAGGGTACTATGACTGTCTCGGAGTATGCTGTCCGTTTCATCAACTTGGCTAGACATGCGCCAGCTTTGGTTTCTACTGTTCGCGAGAAGGTTCGCCGGTTCATTGAGGGGTTTATTCCCAGCATCAGGTCTAGCATGGCTCGTGAGTTGGAGATGGATATTTCTTATCAGCAGGTGGTGAGAATTGCTAGGAGGATTGAGGGTACGCATGTTAGGGATAGAGATGAGAGAGAGGCCAAGAGGTCTCGAGAGTCGGGCCATTATTCTGGTGCCCGTGCCCCAGCTGCAGGTCGTCATGGTAGGGGTTATATGAGTCGCCCTGTTCATTCAGCTCTCCCAGCAGCCAGTGCTGTTCCAGCTCCTCCTAGACCTTAGGAGCCTTATTATGCACCTCCAATATCTAGTACGCCTCCTGCACAGGATGCTTCCAATGGTCAGTCCAGCAGACCTGGCCCGAGCCAGTCACAGCCACCACGTCCTCCCAGAGCTTGTTTTGAGTGTGGTGACACACGCCATATGGTGAGGGATTGCCCCAGACTTAGGAGGGGTGCACCTCCACAGACTCCTCAGCCACATCATGCCCCGCAAAGTTCTCAGGCTATGATCACAACACCAGTTGCTACCCCACCTGCTTAGCCAGCTAGAGGTGGAGGTTGTCACACCTCCTTTTTACCACCCGAAAGGTAATACAAGGGAGTTTTTCCAGTTTAACTGACATTATTTGAAATGGGACTATTTAATTTATTTCAGAGTCGCCACTTGGGATAATTATTATGGTGTCCCAAGTCACCGGTTTACTTTAAGTTCCAAATCGAGAAAATTCGACTTTCCTTTGGAAGTCTGCGAACCAGAAATTCTAAGTAAGGAATTCTATTAACCCGGGAGAAGGTGTTAGGCATTCCCGGGTTCAGTGGTTCTAGCACGGTCGCTTAAACTATTATAATTGGCCTATTATCTGATTTTAATGCATGTTTTAACCTCTGGTTCAATTTACTTATTAACCACTTTTAATAATTATTGTTACATATTGCGAACCATGCCACGAGAACCGTACCCACGATTTACAACATGTTTAATTTTTAAAGAATAAATTGTGGCCGGGTCACATAAATGTACCCCCGGATTTTAGTAATTAGGGGTCACAAACTACGTCAAGGAAACCGTACCCGTAGCTATGACAATTAATTAATTCACGCGCCTAAAGCAAACTACGAAAGGCCAAGGCATTTCTAAACTAATTTTGTATTTATATGAGGGTCATGGGTTATCTAAATTTACTTATGGCACACCTAGAATCTAATTTTTTAAGGGGTTAATTAATTAAGGAAGGCCTAAAGGTATTTGAAATTATTTTTAGGCTAATGCTCGAATTGAAATTAATAATTAAAAGACTAGTGTTGAAGGAAAATCGGGCATTTGGTCGTGTGAGAGGCCCAAACTGTCCACAGGCCCAATTGCCTTTTGCAAGCCTTACATGTCGAAACACCAAAGGGGAACCAGACTTAAGTCAAGCCCATAACCCACAATTGAGTGTTAAAAGAGCACTGGGCCAACGATAAAGGCCCGGTAGCGTGGTACAACAGGGTTAATTAAGCAAAATTATTGTTCTTCTTGAGAACTGGAAATCAGAACAACTATTGTCAAACTTCTACAAATTTAGACCAATGCAAAATATTTTCCTGATACTCAGTCGCATTCTATGATAAAATGCATTACTTAATGTCATAATAACTCATACACAATTGTCTCACCATTTAAATCTAATAGAATTCATGAATTCAAACCAATAAACTAAACATGGTTCCAAATAAAGAATACAC
Source organism: Nicotiana attenuata (assembly GCF_001879085.1). Classification (NCBI taxonomy): domain Eukaryota; kingdom Viridiplantae; phylum Streptophyta; class Magnoliopsida; order Solanales; family Solanaceae; genus Nicotiana; species Nicotiana attenuata. Next base: position 77,946 of record NW_017674569.1, read on the forward strand.
CTATTAGTATAAGCTCAACTCTGCCCCATTCCAAACACTAAGTTACATTCCAAATAACCTTAAACAAATGGTTAATTGCCAAATGCATACATTCTACTAACCATATCAACATTTGATTTCTAATATGATCAATTTGGACAGTATTTACGCAGTAACATGAAATCTTCCCCCAAAATACACCCAACATGGGCCTGAACTCATCTTTCACAACAACAAGCCAAACCTCAAAACCATTACAAAGGTTCAGATCCTCATTTCAAAGAATAATAAACACTGAACTGATTGTACTACAACTTTAAATAAGACTGTTATGCAAACTTGCTATTCTCAACATGGATTTTGACCATGCACTACAGAACAGATCCATTCGCAACAAGAACACATCACAATAAACTTAAAACATAATAAAATGGACAAGGAGAATGGAATCAGAAATGAATAGCCTAAAGGAGATGTGAAAATAAGGCCCTAAAATAACATGATTCTTATTGATTCCAACAGGAAAACATATCTTTCATGCAACAACATATTCAGATTTCATTTCCACTCATGGTTCAAAAGAGTCCCTGGATATTGGAAGAAAAAGAAGGAGAATGAAAAAGTTAGCAACAGCAGCAGCAGAATCGGCTCAGCAAAAACAAGCAGTACTCAGCCTCTTTAAACCATTTTTAAATCCAGAATGACCAGAAATTCTTGAAAGATTTCAAACTTATGAAGATAACAGCAAACCCAAGCTAATTTGTACCAAAAAAATGTTATAATAGGCTACATAGACGATATTTACACCCTAATTATACCATGCATTATTGTTGCTTTATAGGCTAAATGATAACAAAATGCTCGAATTGGTGTTCTTTTGCTTCGTAGGGACTAATCCAAGTTAGGAGGAACTATGGAGTGTTTTGGAGTCAATAATATGAAAAAAACGTCCAATCAAGAAGCACCCGAGCGGAAAAAAGCAAAAAGGTGGACTGGGTTTGAATCCACCGCGACCGCGGTGAACTGTGCAGTGCCCAGAAATTTTAGGACTAAAGTGTAAATAGGGGAAAACTTATCCTAACCCTATATAAACTTAACAAACTCACCCAAGTTAAAGGAGGAAGCTTGTTTTTAGACCTATGGAGGCTAAGGAGACCGGGGATTCGACCTAAGGAGTCAAGAACACACTGGGAGCAAGGCGGAGAAATCTTCAACGAGTTTTTCCTTCCTCTTCCTATTTTTCATTGTTGGTTATGATTTTTAGTATTGTAGTTTTACATACTATTATGAATAGCTAATTTGTTATCTAGAGTTTTGATGGAACCTTTTGTAGGATAAATTCTTGTTATGTTTTTATATAATTGAGCCGTTGGATTTCTCTACTTGTTCAACTACGTATTTGTTGTTGTTGATTGAATGGCCATCGATTGACTATGCCTATTTATTATGTGTTACTTGAGAGAGAGTACATATTTAGGTAGTTTTTGAACAACGTCACTCCTAACGTATGTGAGAAATCAATACATTGGGTTTAAAGGTAGGTTTAGAAATAACAAAGCCTTGACGTGGTCATAGTGAGCGGTTAGATGAAGCCAACTAGCGTAGTTCGAGAGAATATGTCTAGTAAATTGATGTAGTTGCTCGAGAGAGAATTACGGCACCTAAAGTGCTCACGATCAGTAGAAGATACATTGGCGAAATTGTAGGGAACATAGCTAGAAGGATTCCGACAATTGGGGAAATCATAACTCTAGACCTCCTTAATTTAGTCTCCAACCCTTTGTCTCGTTAGTTGTTAATTTTATCGCTTTGTAGTATTTGCTAGTTAATTAGTTAGAAATATAAATCTCAATCTTTATAATTCAGAAAATTGTTCAAACTTGTCTTCTTAGTGATATTAAACAGGTATAGCTAAGCCTTAGTTCTCTGTGGGATTCGACTCCGGACTTTTAGACCGGATTATATTTGCAGCGACCGCTTATCCTTTTTAGGACTAGAGTTGGGCGTGATCAAATTTTGGCGCGGTTGCCGGGGAACTAACAGTGTAGCTGTAGGTGTACATATTGCTAGGTCACAAGTTTGAACTTTTATTTTTGTTTTGTTGTATTTGATTTTTATTTTTTGATTTTTGTTTTACTTGTTAATTGAGAAACATGGCATCCTCGAATTATGGAAATTTTGATGTTGGTAATTCTGCTTTTAATCCTCCTTATGCATATTATGAAGAAAACCACCCATGGCAAAATTATCAAATTATTCCCGAATGTGCACAACTCAATCTTATGTGTGGAATGTATGTGAGATGTGTGGTGGACAAGATGGTCACTTTCATGGTTGTGCTTATATTTCTTATCTTTCCTCAACCCCTTACTTTGATGGTTCTTCTTTTTCTTGTGAAGTTAATAGGAACAAAGAACCCAGGGTTGATGACCTGAAAGAGATCAAGGATATGCTAAGGTGCCTTGTGGAACAAAATGATGAGAAACAACTGCACATACAAAGGCAAGATGCTGCTATTCGCAACCTGGAGGCACAAGTGAGTCAACTAGTTGAGGTATTTAATGCTCAACAAGCCAATATTGCGGATAGTAGCCAAGAAGAGCATGAATTATATGCTGAAATTGAGGTGCAAATGGAGGAGGTCAGAGTAGAAATCCAACAATCTAACCAACTAGAATTTTAGGATGCCGATGTTCAAGAAGTAACACTAGAGTCAGCCAAGGACATTGAAGATACAAATTTAGTTGACTCCAATGTGAATGGTGTTAAGGAGGTCAAAAATCATGAAGTTCATGTATTTGAGCGCGTTGGACCTCATTCCAAACACTTCTCTACATTATGTTCGGATTGTGAAAAGGGAATGGATCCTTACGAGCATAAAAAGGAGTCCAAGGAAGAGGTAGATGAGCCTTATATTTTGGAATTCTCAAGGTCGTATAGGCAAGGTGACACTCCTCGGTCGAGAGCCAAAAAGTGCATAAGATTTTATCTAATTTTTGGCTCGCAAGAATTTGTACCGCCCCAAGAGCATAATCATAAGCTTGAAGCAAAACTTGGGGTTCAATTCATAAGCTCAAGGAGGAGGCAGAAAGTGATTCACGTCCACTACTAAAAAATCTAGTTTTAGCGGCGGACAAATTCTGTAGCTAAATAGAAAAATCCGTCGCTAATCTCATTTAGCGACGGATTAGCGACAGATTATCAAGAAATTCTATTAGCTACAGGCGATTTAGCGACAGATTAGCGACGACATTCGTAGCTAATTCTAGTTTTTTTTGTAGTGGTCGTGCAGCGACGTTAAATCAAGCGCTTGTTGGGAGGCAACCCAGCTTTATTGCTTTCTTTTATTTTATTTTTTTTATTTCTCTAATTGTATTATGTTTGTAGTGCCGATTTTTTTTATTTTCTAGGAGCATGGAAAGCAAAGGTATTAGAAGGATGCAACAGCAAACCAGATGGTTGGAACTAAGTGTGAGGTACCCGCACGAAGGACCAAGCCCGGGAGAAGTCTGAGTACCCCATGAGCTGCTAGTGCTTCGCCCTTTGGCCTACCAGGGAGTTTCTTTTACCCTTTTATCAGTTATGGTGTGCATTGGGGACAATGCACAATTTTAAGTGTGGGGTGAGGAGATTGTCTGGGTGACTTTCTATGCTATTTTAGTTGTGTTAGTTTAATTGAATATTTTTTTTATTTTTTTAGAAAAACGAAAAAAAAAGTTTGGACTTTTCCCGGCGATGGATCTATTAGACAATTTTCTTGAGGGATTTAAGTCTGAAGAAAAAATAAAATAAAAAGATTTTCTTTGTAGGTAGTGTAATAATTTCCCCTTGGTTTTTCTTTGCGCCGCGGTTCTTTTCCAAGGGTTTTATTTGAACCGGGTGTAGTTAGTTTTTTAGGAATAGGAGCCATTGTGTTGTTTTTTGAATTGAAGCAATATCTCTTGACTTTGTTATGCCTTGAGAATAGTTAGTACTTTGGTTGTGACGCTTAGGCTCAATTTTTGACTCTTGTATAAGTACCTTAAATTGTATGATTTTAAAGTTGCTTAACTGCTTTGACTAGAGTGTCTTGATGAATCCAATCCTGAGTGAGTTAAGTGCCATATGTGTGTGAGGTTTGTGTGTTATTCTGTGCATTGCATTTGATGCCTAGAACTTGCCCCGTGTGTTTGCAAAGCAAAATAGTAGTTTTATTCAGTCTTGGAAGTGATATAGGCGTTTCTTTGTTGAATTTTACCCACCTAATTGTTATGTATCGTAGTTAACCCCTTTGAGCCTGTAATCTTGTTTCTTTGGCAACCACATTACAAGCCTTACCCATTTGTTTGAATTAACCATCTATTTGAACCTTTTAACCTCTCATGAGCACTTGAATTATTATGAGCTGCGTAAAAGTTAAAGTGTGGGGTGATTGGTTTGGCTTTTGAGTGAAACTAATGAAATAAGGAGAAAGGTGCACTGTTTTGAAAAAAGTAAGAGCCACTTGAATTGAAAAAAAATAAAAAAAATAGTTGGATTGTTGTGAAAAAAAAATTCTTGATAAGTGGTGGCTCTTGATGTAAGTGTGCTTAAAGAAGAATGGGGTAATATACATTGATGTGAAGGTGGAGTTTTGGTTTGACATAAGTATTGGGTTTGAATGTTAAAGTATATGTATTAAAGTGCTTAGGGAGGTGTAGTCACTCTTATATCTAAATGTATCATACACGTCCCGTAGCCTACATTACAACCAAATAAAGTCCTAATTGATCCTAGATTGAATGAGCTCGATTAGTGGAGTAGTACACTACGGGCAAGCTTATGGTGCATCTTTTGTGGCACATGAATGTTATTTCTGAGAGTGAGGAATTGTTTCTACCTTGAGTTCCTAAGTGTTCTTAAATTTAATTGTGTGGAACTACTCTCTTTTGTTGTGTGAGGGCACTTGATTCATGAAGGAAAGGTAATATTCGTGACCTCTATGTAAGTGAGTGGGTTGTGAATAATGCATGGTATTTGTGAGTCGAATCTTGAGGTGAAGATGTTATGCCTTTGTGCTTAGTCTATTTTAAATATTCTTGGTGTGATGAGATAGGAGAATTGTTTAAAAAGGTCGTGTCTAAATAAGGTGTAGTTTGATTGCCCGAGGACGAGCAATGATTTAAGTGTGGGGTGTTGATAATAGGCTACATAGACGATATTTACACCATAATTATACCATGCTTTATTTTTGTTTTATAGGATAAATGATAACAAAATGCTCTAATTGGTGTTCTTTTGCTTCGTAGGGACTAATCCAAGTTAGGAGGAACTATGGAGTGTTTATGAGTCAATAATGTGAAAAAAATGTCCAATCAAGAAGCACCCGAGCGAAAAGAAGCAAAAAAGTGGACTGGGTTTGAATCCACCGCGACCGCAGTGGACCGCGGTGGGACCGCTGCAGGCCACAAACGCGAGGCAGCATGTTTGGCTCTCGCCGCGGTCGCACCGCGACCGCGGTGAACTGTGCAGTGCCCAGAAATTTTGGGACTAAAGTGTAAATAGGAGAAGACTTATCCTAACCATATATAAACTTAACAAACTCACCCAAGTTAAAGGGAGAAGCTTGTTTTTAGACCAAAGGAGGCTAAGGAGACCGGGGATTCGACCTAAGGAGTCAAGAACACACTGGGAGCAAGGCGGAGAATTCTTCAACGAGTTTTTCCTTCCTCTTCCTATTTTTCATTGTTGGTTATGATTTAAAAGTATTGTAGTTCTACATACTATTATGAATAGCTAATTTGTTATCTAGGGTTTTGATGGAACCTTTTGTAGGATAAATTCTTGTTATGTTTTTATATAATTGAGTTGTTGGATTTCTCTACTTATTCAACTACGTGTTTATTGTTGTTGATTGAATGGCCATCGATTGACTATGCCTATTTATTATGTGTTGCTTGAGAGAGAGTACATATTTTGGTAGTTGTTGAACAACGTCACTCCTAACGTATGTGAGAAATCAATACATTGGGTTTAAAGGTAGGTTTAGAAATAACAAAGCCTTGACGTGGTCATAGTGAGCGGTTAGATGAAGCCAACTAGCGTAGTTCGAGAGAATATGTCTAGTAAATTGTTGTAGTTGCTCGAGATAGAATTACGGCACCTAATGTGCTCACGATCAGTAGAGGATACATTGGCGAAATTGTAGGGAACATAGCTAGAAGGATTCCGACAATTGGAGAAATCGTAACTCTAGACCTCCTTAATTTAGTCTCCAACCCTTTGTCTCGTTAGTTGTTAATTTTATCGCTTTGTAGTATTTGCTAGTTAATTAGTTAGAAATATAAATCTCAATCTTTATAATTCAGAAAATTGTTCAAACTTGTCTTCTTAGTGATATTAAACAGGTATAGCTAAGCCTTAGTTCTCTGTGGGATTCGACTCCGGACTTTTAGACCGGATTATATTTGCAGCGACCGCTTATCCTTTTTAGGACTAGAGTTGGGCGTGATCAAAATGCAAAGGATTTGCAGTATTTTTGACTCAGCCGTTTTCTTAGCTTTTTAGTATTGTATTTCTAAAAAAAATTATCTTGAGAGTGAAGCAACAAACCTTTTATAAAGAAGTTTTAGGGCAGCAGAAATAAACTTCAGTTTTTGCCCTTTACTCCTTTTTGAATTTTTGTTTATGCTATCATGTCCTCAATTTTAAAATTAGTTTTTCAAGACAGTCCCAAACCCACCTTCTAGGCAGCTTCCTAAATCAGTTACACAAGATTCCCTTACCCAAATTTCCCAGACTACCCTCTAAAACCTTGTTATTTACCCCCAGCAAACCAAATGGGTCAAGCCTGACCCAAGGCGCCAAACTAAAATGGGTGGGCTTTCCTTGAGACTGGGTCAGAAATGAACCCCAAAACCCAAACCAAATCAGCAAATTATTTTAGTGATCCATGAAAAGCAGAAGAGGAAACGACTTGAATGATTTCAAAACCAAAAACTTGTCTAAATGACTAAATCTTAAACTAACACAAACGAGCTATAATTAAACTAGCCACAAAATCTAATTAAGCTGAATATAAGACGAACACAAAATCAGAAGCTTATCATGACTAGAATAAAAACTAAACAGGCGAATGAATAATCCAAGCAAAACTCAACGAACAACCTTTTTGTTTAAAAAATTGGAAAAGAACTGGAAAACACACGGGACGAATGTAAACACAGAACAAACAAAGGGAAAACCTAGATTCAGAATTTGGACCTTTACTAATTTCGAATTAGAGGAAGACTATTTAGAGAAAAAGAGAAGAAAAGAAGGGAATAGAAGGTGAAATACATAAACGGATAGAAAAAATGAATGAAAACTTACCCAGTTAAAGTTTGAAACAACACTGGACACTGGACTCTCCCTTTTAACCAAAATCAATGCTAATCGCTTGTTCTTTACGAAGAACAAGCAAACATCATTAATTTTGTGTTAAATCAGCCTTTGAAACTCGATAGTGTGGAGGTCTGGGTCTTGCATGCCACAAATCCGAGGGAAGTTGATTTTGGGGTTTTAGGGCTCCCACCTTAGATTTGAAATTCGAACAGATGTAGAGGGATTCAAGGGACGCTAGTTAGGGATTGGGAAAGAGGAGGCCATGGGGGTTTTGTGGTGTTAATTTGAGGCGGATTAAGGGTGGCGCCGCCGGCCGGCGAGGTTTAGCGTTTACGAACGGCTAGGGTTAGGGGTCTCTAAAGAGGCGGTGATGAATGAAGAGAGATGGAATTGG